>NW_013564834.1:0-47067 GCF_000499605.1 Eimeria maxima | reverse complement strand
TATATATATATATATATATATATATATATATATAATTGTCTTAGTATATATTAATAAATAATTTAATAAATAATAGAATTAATAATATAATTAATTATATTGTGTATATTTATTATGTGTATAGGTGTTCCTTTATTAGCTGTTGCCTATGGGAGAGAATTTGCCCAACATTTTTATACAGAGAGCGGCGGATGGCAAACTTTGCCTCCTTGCAGTAGAGTTGAATCAACTAATATATAATTATTTATTTATTTATTTATTTATTCTTTATTTATTCCTTTATTTATTCTTGATTCCTCTTACTATTATTTGATTATATTATTTGACTCTTATAGAAGAAGAAAAAGAAAAAAAAGAAGAAAAAGAAAAGGGGTGATGATGTTCTGCTGTTTTTTACTTGGCTTATTCTTTTGCTTCTTTTTTCTTCTTTTTCTTTTTTGTTTTTTCTTTTTGTTTATTTCTTCTTTTTGCTTCATTCTTCTTCCTTTTGTTTATTTCTTCTTTTTGTTTCTTTGAAGAATCGAGGCAACAAAGAAGAACCTTATTAAGCCTCGAAGAAATAAAAGGCAAAGGGATTAACAGCAGCAGCAGCCATTCTTTCTTCCTTTCATTCCTTTTCTTCTTTTCCCTCTTTTTCTTCTTCTTTTCCTTCTTATTCCGTTTATTTTGTTTTTTGTGTAGAAAAAGAAAAGAAAGACGGAAGGATTGCTGTGGTGTATGTGGACCTGTACGTACACCCGGCGGACATGAGTGAATATTTGGGCCTCCTCTTCTCTCCGTCATTTCTTTTCTTTCTTTCTTTATTATTATAATTATAATTAATAATTATAATTATAGTAATTATAATTATGATATTTCTTGTCGAGTGCGGCATTTCTGTTGACTTCTGTACACTTTGTTTTGCATCGCTTATTATGTCTGCATGCAATGCATGCAGTTGCAGCAGCACTTCCTCCCCCCCTTAATCCCTATAAGGGAAGAAAACCCCTCACACATATAAATTGCAGGAGGTGTAACTATGCTGCTAATAACATCTGTTGATGATGTTCTTATTTATTTATTTATTATTTATTTATTAAACAAGCAAACAGCCCGACGCCCATAAGTTGGCGACGCAGTGCTTTTATGTACGTACACTAGAAATAATTATAAACAAATGAGAGAATTTCCTCTTGACGAAATTTAAATAAATAAATTCAACTTCTCCTCTGCCGCACTCCATCATCTCCTTTCTCTCTTGTTAAGAGGAGTCAGGGAATGATTTGTAAGAGTTGCTGGTAATAAGAGGAAAGAAGGAACCTAAGGAACAAAGAACCCCCAAAGGTTCCTCCTTTATAGTTGAATATAATGATTTCTTTATCATTATTCTTTATAGATACTCTCTATATGTATATACTATTTATTCATTAGTATTATTCAGTGCTGCACTGTATAGAGAAAGTCTATAGTATCTGTATGTATGGTGCCACTAGCTAAGTCGTTTACGCGTTGAGTTCGTCTAAAATTGCCGTTAACAAGCCTTTTAAAAGCAACAAAAAGAATTCAAATAAATTCACACTTTTTATTTTTCTTTTGCTTTCTTCGTGCAACATCGATTTGTTGACGAAGCAATCAGTCCATTGGCGTCAGCCATTGGTGACGGTCGTACATGAGACCCCTCTTATTTACGTACACACACTAAGAAAAGGTGATTATTTGGAGGTTTTTATGTACAAAGAATAAATATAAATGCTTATTTGCCAATAAATTTATTTCTTATTTCCAGTTACGGTGTATGCGCATACACCCCAGCTGATGGTCTGTTCGGCCGCTTTCGCTTACCTCGAGGATCCGCGACGACAGGTTGCCATTTCCCCTCCTTTTTTGTGTCAATTTGTTTAGAATGAAAGGCCTTTTTCAAATTATTTAAAGTCGTGATGTTTGCTGATCTGAATAGCGGCAATTAAAGTCGAGAGGTTTCCACCGACTCCTTCGCCGCCGTTTCTTGTTCCCTCCCTCGCTCACACACGCACGTCTTGATCTCGCGGGGCAGAGGATATTTTTCTTGTGTTTCTTTGAATTAAAAACTCTAAAGAACTTCTTTTAGTTTTCTTCTTTTGTACCTTTAAGAGCAACAACAACAACAACAACCGTCTAGCGGCGACTGCTGCTGCCGCATCGTTTTCTATACCATTATATATATACGCCGCCGAAGGTCACAGAGGCAAAGTATACCATTGAGCAGCAGCAGTCCCTCATGATATACAAACTGCAATAATAGGAGAATAATTCAACTTTATTAAATAAAAGCGTTTGAACTCTTTAATTCAAGTCGTCATAGAGTTGGGCATCATTCAATCTTATCCGCTTTGCAGCTTTTGCTTTTTCTTCATCATCTTCTCGCTGTCGCCTCGATATATCCGCAATGACTACTTCAACAGGTCCTACTGGTTGTTCTTCTTCTTCCTCTTCTTCTTCTACAGATAAGAAAGAAGAGGAAAAGGATATTCAATATGCAAAGAACATAAAAACGGCTGCGTCTCCTCATATGGGCAAACCAAAGGAAGTAGTAAGAGGAGTTCTCCCTGCAGAGTTTGTCGATACACCCCGTACTCTTAAGTTACCACCATCTATTAATGCTGCTGTCCCTCCTCTACAGTTCTCTTCTTCTTCTTTCTATCATCAATCCTTCTCTGCAACCCTCCCTACAACCTTACCTGCTGCTGGAGGTGCTGCTGCTGCGAAGGGTACAAGCAGCAGCAGCAGCAGCGTATTTGTGAGCAACAGCATACCCTATTCAGCAGCAATCCCTACTCCTGTGGTAACAACATCTCGGGTGTCTGCTGAGCCCCCTACACACCTCATATCTCCTCGTTTTATAGGACAGCATTCTTCCCAATATCCTATAAAATGGGGTGTATCTACACCTCCTACATCTTCTTCTTCTCTTCCTGTTCTTCTCCCTAGTCCTCGATTAACAACAGGAGGTATACCTACTAGTTTACCTGCTGCTGCTCCTGCAGCATATACTGCTGCTTCTCCTGCTGCATATACTGCTGCTGCTCCTGCTGCTGCTGCTCCTCATCCACCTACTACTTACTCTCCTACTATTACAAGAGTAATAGAGGGAGGCACAAACCCTAATTGCCCCTTCCAGACGCACAGCACACTTCCTTCTACTACATATAGATACCGTATTATTGACGGGCCTTCTATTGAGCAGCAGCTGCAGCTGCAGCAGCAGCCGCACAGAATAGGAAGAGTTTATACAGCATCTCCTCTCTTACCCATGAGGGAAATGTCTAAATGCACAGAATATCATGGCAAACAAAGATATACAATTCAACCAGGAGTCACAACAGTAAACCCTAAACCCTCAAACCCTAAACCCTAAGCCCTAAACCCTATAAAAATGTCCCATACCCTATAAACTCAAAACATGAAACCCCAGACCCTGTCAACCCTAAACCCTAAACCCTAAACCCCCAAGTGTGTTCCCCATATGCAGCAGTTGATTAGAGTGTATATGCATAAATCTATCTGCAATGTTTCCTATACCTCCCTCTTTGTATGAAGAATGGAGGTTTTTTTCCTAGTGTTTGCTTTCTTCTTTGTTTGTTTGTATGCGTGTGTGTATGTGTGTGTGTGTGTGTGTGTGTGTGTTTGTGTTATTTATTCAGTATGTACTGCCTGGATCATCACGTAGTACTCGTCGTCGTGGTGTAGTAGTTGGTCGTCGTCGTAGTGTATGTGAAGATTTGGTGTTACCGTGTCTAGACACCTTTATAGCTGCATTAAGCAAGTTATGTAATTGTTCACAAGAATTTATTCCTTCTACATCTGAATATCCTCAATCAAATAATCCTCTTATGATGTATCAACAACAGACTCATCCTACAGGAGATGCCGTCTGTCTACGTTGCGGCGCTATTGTTGACTCAAGGGCAATAGGTAACTGGGGGGGGGGCCCAACAGGACCCTCTTTTATTGGGGGGACCTCTTCATACTTATCAGCAGGGCAAACGCAAACAAAACCAGATAAAGACGGAAGAATACCCTTACCTGTCTTTCCTTATTCGAACCCTGTACCACAGCTGGAGGTTCGTTTATATATAAGGATATCTAAAATACTATACTAAATGTTGTTCATACGGTAGCAGCTTATGGTGCTCCTGCCTCCTTGTTGCTGTTGGTACATTTGGCAATTGTTGTTGGCGTTTATCTTCCCTCTTGTTTCCCGTTAAACAACTTTTCGCTGATGGGAGCAGACGACAGTAGGTGCCTTTATTTGTTGTACTTATTTGTTGATTCATTCTCATTAATTTTATTCTTTTTTTGTATATATATTGTCTGTCTTGTCTGGCGTATGCATCATATGCAGTTTACTTTTCTCGTATAAACACCACACATTATTACTGTTTCCTCTGAATACTTGTCTATTATGTGTGATATGCATGAGTTCGTACAGAGAAAAAGGAAGGAAGAGAAGAGAGGAGGAGAAGATGCGGCAAGTCGAACGGCGCGAATTGGCCGTCTTAGGAGTTCGGCCCTGGGGTATCCAACAGACGACGAAGGATTAGTCGCTCTTCCTGCCTTTACATTGGCAGAAGCAAAATAATTCATCAATAAAATAAAATAACCATACAACATCATCACCACACCACAACGCAACACTATGTGACGTAACGCAACGCTGTGCAAGGAGGCACTGCTATGCGGTACGCTGCTGTGCTGCTCGTTTATACGTATCATCTCTATAAACAGTTTGGCACACAATGTGTTGTTTATCTTGTTCATGTGCATGTTGACGCCTTCTAGTTAGTCTCGAGATAGATGCACAGAAATATGGCCAAAAAGAACCAACAGGAACAGCGGGCTTTTGACACTCTGGTAGAAACTGACTGAATCGAAAGTGGGAGTTGATTCATTATACTGGGATGGAGGACTCCTCCATCATCTAATAGAGTAGATAACAATTAGTACATAACTGTCGATAACAATGTAATTGGGCACAGCCACCAGGCACAACAAGGGAGTGGTGCAGAGAAGCAGACGAAGGACTAGTAATTAATTATTATTTGTTGTTGAAGCTGAGAAAGTGCTTGGTTTGTACAGATAAAAAACAAACAGGTTTAGTTCCTGGCAGTGCAACTTTTCTTCCCCCTCTGCTTTTCGGTTTAAGGGATCTCTATACTCCCCATGAGGGCTTCATCGACGAGAACAACAATATGCAGAAAGAGATCTAGCTGAGGGGCGGTGGCAGCTAGCCAGAAGAGAGGGGTTTGCAGGAGCGGCTGAATGCCGTGAACGATGACACAACATGACCGCCTGCCTATATCACATCCGGGCTCTTCAATTACCTGCTGCTTCTTGCGGAGCTGTTCCTCCAGCGGATCGCAGTTGTCTCCCGCTGCTACTGATGCTGCTGCTGCTGGGGATGCCGTCTGCTGTGAGCTGCTGCGCGTCACCTTGGGAAACAGCTGCGGCAACACGTAGTGGACGAGGTCGCCCAGTGTGGAGAGAGCCCCTGTCTCAGAAGCGGTGTTGGGGCCTCGAGGGTAACGGGGTGCAGCAGCAGCAGCACAGGATGGAGCATCATGAACAGATGAAGCTGTTCCCTCCTGCCCGCTGCTGAGGCTGGAACTGCTTCCGCTGGGTGCGAACGGGTTGCCGACGTCGTCGAGGGTGTTTGCTGGAGTAGAGAATCTGTGGGTTTGGAAGCAAGGGAAGCTCAGAGAAAGTTCAAAGCACGGAGGCCCACAAATATACATCCTCACAGGAATGCGTCGAAAATGTTTGGGTGACATAGGCGGCAGTAACTGACTGCAACCGTCGAGAAATTCGGCAATCGCTCCCGTACGGGAAGCGGTAAGAAGTTGCATTTCAGCGGCTTTCGGAAGTCGCTGGAAAGGCACTGCAGAACCGTTGATAATGTACGTCGCCTGTTTAAGGGAATTGATGAAGAAACTCTCAAAACCCGCCCAGCCAACGAACCCGGGGGAAGAAAACACCTTGTTGGAACCCCCGCTGAGGTAGCTAGAGGCAGAGCCATGGAAGTGAATCGTCAAACACCAGGGTAGTTGCACGTCACACCCACACGCCGCAAGTTCACGAAAACCCGCATCTACTGCAGAGCCATCTTCAACAGAAGCAGCCAGCCGCTTTTTGATCCCTCCCTTCATAGCACTCAATATATCGAATGCAACGCCAATCGGCAGCCGCCAGTCAATCGGTATTCCGCCAAAGTCGAAGAATGGCGATGCTGGCTGGCCAAAGGACGGCTGGATGTACGGCTTGAAGTGCTCGTGGCACTTGTCTATAAGTGTCGGCAAGTACGAAACTCGCGGAACAAATATGTAAAGAGGAGCCGGAGGCTTTATCGCCACCACCTCTGACGACTCCAAGAAAATGCAAAGCGGCAAGCCACTCTGCATGAGCCGAAGCCGCTCTGACGCGTCGAATTCCAAGCCATTTGCCTGGACATCTCTGTCTGTTGAACCTGAGGCCGCCTCATGCAGCGAAGCCTGCATCATGAACTGGGTTTGTGCCACAAAGCAAATACAACCCTCAGTTCCAGCAAGTATCAATTGCTGATCTCAGCAACTATAAATGCAAAAAAAGGCGCGGTCTTATGGTCGCCCAATCGTCACTCCGCCGCCGGCCTGAAAAGCCCCATCACTACCTTGTGGCATGCCCTTCTGCAGCCTGTTGCAAGTCCAGATTCTCTCCGCAGCACAGTTGTCAGGGCGTGTGCTAATGGCTTTGACAGGGCTTAGCGGATGAACTAAATTCCAACGGGGCGCCGTATGATTCATAAAAATCACGGAGAATGCCTCCGTATGCTCTCCAGGCCACCAAGATAAGTAAAACAAGCAGTAATAGAAGCAGCAGAGAGACCTGCAGGCAAAATATCTGCGCAAGAGATTACACAGGAAACAACTGCCCCTTCATGTGATGCCGTTCATATGTCGTTTGCAGTGGTTCGTGCGAACTTCACTCATATAACCCTAGCTCTACACAGTTCAGTAATGGAGTTGCGTTCAGTTACGGTGCTATAAATGTTGATGAGCACTTATGGAAGGCCTAAATTTCAAGATTCATCTCGTGGTTAAACATACCACACCACCAGGGTCTGTTTCCTTCGGTGTCGAGAGTTCAAGCAAACGCTGGACTTGAGTGGCCGCGTCATCTGAAGAGTCAATCCCGTCCGGGATTAAGATATATGAGTGCCCCATAATGGTTGCATCGTTGTCTTAATATGCAAATTAGCTCAAAAGACAACTATTCATAGATGAATTGACTGGCGCGTATGCGCCAAAGAGCGTGCATGTGGAAACGGAAGCCGCTCAGGCGGAAGGCCTGAAAGGCTTCCAAACAGCCCCAATTTTCAGTGCCATGAAAAACCCATACGATATTGTACTCTTGTCAGTGGAGACGATGCAAGTTGAGAATAACCTGCCATCTCACAAACGCCTATTTGTACGCCAGCCGAAGCTTCGGTGTCGCCTAGGGGGGTGGGTGGCAAGTGAGACTGGCAATTCCATAAGCGTAGGAGATGGCTCGAGAATCCCTGTTTCTGGGACACTGAAGCATAATTCTACTCTACTGCGGGTAATTGAATGTGTGGAATAATGTTCACCGCCGGCGTTGTGCGTGTAGCCTCAGCATAGCTCTGCTGCACCTGGGCGATGCTGGGACTTCCCATTATGAAGTCCAAAGTCGTGGCTCCTTGATGGGGAGGGAAGCGGGTTTGTTTGGGCAACGGATATTTGTTCACACAGCTTCCGCGTATTTCTTTAGAATTGGTGGTCTCATGCATGGATCCCGGAGTAGAAGGCGGAAATCAAGTGACGGAAGCACCATTGGCCATGATGTATTTTCAGGCACTTCGTTTGATGTTGGGGTGTTGTCTACTTCCATTTTCGTTCGTGACGGGGTTCACCTTGGCAAAAGTCCTTTCTATACGAAGACTTTGTCGAGTGTTGAAGGCAGCATATACAGTTTGTGTCATTGCGTTCCAAGTGTTCCTGTTCAAGGTATCAGAACCTCATTTCTTGCTGGGAGTACTATTTGCATTTCTGGGCTACCGCTGTCTTGTTCCTGGTCTGACTGGAGGCCTGGGAACTGGTAAAAGTTCCGTCTCCGGCTTCTTAAAATCTCACGGATGGAGGGTAGTTGACGCTGATGAAATTTCACGGGGCATTTTGAAGCGAGGGTCACCAGCTTTTCGTCAAGTTGTGAAAGCATTTGGAGATTGTGTAGTTGACAAGGCATCGGGAGAAATTGATAGGACTCGTTTGCGTCATCTCATTTTCCAGGATCCAGCCAAACGACGTTTGCTAAACAGATTGACACATCCATGGATAATTGGGACCATCCTCTGGCGAATTTTTAGGTTCCGAATCTGTCTGTGGGCACAACGCGTTGTCATTGACGTTCCTCTCTTATTTGAGACAAAACTTAATCTCCTTTGTGGCCCAGTTGTTGTGGTCTTCACAGCAGAAGATTTGCAACTGCGACGACTTCTTTTACGGGATCAGACTTCGTCTGAGGAGTTACTGCGTTCCATGATAAAAAGTCAACTTCCACTAAAGGACAAAGTGTCACTAGCGGACATTGTACTAGACAATAATTCAACTTTGGACCATCTATTTCGGCAAGTCAAACAACATTTTCCATGCTAATTTGGAATTTTGGCTCAATGTATGTTCAAAAAGAGAATTCGCCGTTCCCTCCCAAGTTGTCCAAACGTGGGACCCGCATTATGCGCACCCCTGTAAAAGCTTTAGTGACGAAGGAAAGATAAGACCACGTGATAGATCTCACCATGGGCAGGGGGAGACCAAGGAATACACGAACAAGGGTGAGGGCGATGACACCAAGACATATCGTGCGTGTTCCATCCTTGACCAGACCAAACCAGCTGCAAGAAAGTGCCGTTGTTTGCACTCAATGGTGAAAAACAGAGTACTACCGCGCCCTTACTGAGGGAGATCCCTGATATTCTTGTTCAATTCGCAGGTGACTGCAACTCCGCAGACGAAGCCTCCCAGATGGCCCCATATATCAACTGTAATCACAGTGGCTTTGAATTCGACACTCCATTTGCAGTGAGACGAAAAATCGTTTTACCAGTTTGCCCATAGGACAGCAGAATCATCAGAGCTCCAAAGATGGTGATGTCGAGTGTGTACATATTCCGCGTACGCTCGTCGAGCTTATGCCACACCATCAGGATCTCAGCAAGAATGGAGCCAACGAGACCTAAGCGACAGTTTGTTGCGAATGCTCTTCTTCAGCGGAAAGAACAACGTCGACATACCGAACCCTGCAGTACTTGCACCGACAGCCTAACAAAGCAGATGAGAAGGATCCCATAGCAAACTGTTTCTTTAGGTTGCATACCAAGGAGCAGGGGCGCATTAAGACGGTGAACATGTTCCCAATCAAAGCTGAAAAACGAGTGCTGTTCCATGCTTTCTTTGGAACAAAATGTTATTTTCCTACCGGAGGAAAAGTAGAGCATGAGGAAATTTGATCTTCCGTATTTAATTTCTTTGTCAAGTCCCATATGCTGAGGAAGATTGTGTTTGTTGCATATGAGCTTGCTGTACAACAGTTTCAATAAGGCTAACCAGAATGAAGAGGATGTTAAATAGCAAATGCACAATGCCGACGTGGAGGAACACGGGCATTATTAGCCTCCATGCTTGGAAGTGCCTGAAATGATTTAATAATACTCTCGTTTGTTAGTTGGCACAGTATAGAGGCCTCTGCTTACCTAATTGCAGGCCCGTAAGTGGCTCCTAGTTGGTATAGCACGCGTTCCGTCGGCTGCGGGAGGCAGTGTTGATGGTGTTTCCCCGGCTTATTTCAGCATATTCTCACCTCAAAGGCCGAGGACATAGCACATGAGAGAACGTATACTCCAAGTTGAATCAACGTTATCAAGACAATCGACCTGTAATAGATGTTGGTGGAGGTTATGTTTCATGACTGGCTAAGAAGTTGGTAGACTTGCTTGTCCAATGAAATATTTGGGAAGGCTGTACAAAATTGCATTAGGTCGTATCGAAACTATTGAAGCGGGTGTCCACTTACCGACGTCAATCAGTCTGCCAGTCCTCGGGATTCCAGCCCCGAGGACTCTCTGTGACTCGATATCGGACATTTTGGGGCCTTCCTGTGTTGAAGTACTAACGGAAGGAAGCAAAGTGTCCCAGAAATTATAGACAGAATCGACTAAATGTGATAAAATGATGAGCGCTTGACTTGCTTGTCTGTGATCACACGCTGCGCTGCATGTACACCCGAACACCAGCTGTCGGATCTGCGCGTCACAACAGTTTTTTTTTCGTTGTTTCTGCGTGTGTTTTCTGATTTCAACAGCCACATTTTTCTATTTTGCTGGAATAGTCTTTAAATTGCCACTTTCCCCCCCGTGAGTCTAGTATACGCCGTCGTTGACTGGTATTGAACCTCTCCTGCACGCGCCGGCCGTCAAACGGTTCCGGTGCTGCAATCTTCAGCAGATTCGTCCAAATCTCTAGTATGGTAGTTTTTCCACCACCAACGGTTTTGCCACTGAAAATCCTGTGCGCACCCTAAGAGAACATGATCGCCCGAGCGTGTCTAGAGCGCCAACTCCATCGTCTTCGTGGAATAACTGGCGGTGTTCCTGCTGGAAGTGGAAAAATAGCTGTACAAACGCGCTTCAATTCATCTTTGTCTGCCCCTGAAACTTTGCCGGAGACCGCCAATGAAGAGGACAACCCAACTCTCGGGAGACGCACTCGTCAAGAGTACTGGTTTAGCCCCGAACTCAGGTCCCCGAGTATAGAGGTCCGCAATCCCCATGCCGAATATTAGAAAGTGCATGTATAGTTTTATCCTCCCAGAAGTTCTTTGTGCAGCAGTAGTGAAGAGAGACGACTCGTGGTGTGAAGGCAGTCGCTTCTAATTCGTAGCCAACGTACCTGCGGTTGCGGCAATTCCACTTCCAAGTGTTCTTGAACTTATGTGTTGAAGGATGCATGGTTTTCTCAGCTTCCATCCGGGAAGAAATGCTTTGTCTTCAACGCAAAGAGAGATCAAGATGGAGAGCTAGAACCAGTTCTGTGCTTCGTTGATAGGTCAGCGGCGTGTTGTAGCATGCAACATACATCATCGTTTAAGTGTGAAATGTCGGAACGAAGAAGCCGCGTTTCCTCCGTCTCTGTGGTGCAACGTGTGGCACAGGCACGGCAGGCGTCTAATGTGGATGGATGAGGAAGAACTTAATGAATTTGAGAGACTCGTCAGCGATGAGCTCGGCGCAACAATCTAAGCAGTTATAGCTAGCTTCGCACAGCAAGCGAATGCGAAATCGGTGGTATGGGCAACATGTGCATGTGCGGCTGCCTGGATTTTGCAGATACCTCGTCTCGAAGAGTACTTTAAGTTATGCTCAAAGGACGAACACTTCGGGCAGGACCCAAAGGCCTCAAACGATTGAACATACGGAACTAAATTTATTGCTCACGCTCATTCGGCGCTGTGTTACACTGGAGTCCTATACAAGCGCTTCCGAACATTTCAGAATTCACTTCTCCCACAACAAAGGCGTATCCTGGCGCCTTTGAAGTAGCGAGATACTGTGGCTAGATAGTGGGCTATTGGCCCATTACCCATGTGCAGCTAGCGAACTTGCCCCTTCAACGTGATTAGGGCACTTATCTAGTGGTAAAGCATATTCTGCCACGTGCAACTGACTCGTCTCCGGTTTGCAGTAGACATAAGGAGGCCGCAAACCAGGAGCATGTACTTATGGCCCGCAGGGCACTGCCAAAGCAGCACATGCCAGTCCTTTGCGTGTGGCCCCGCCAAGTATGCGGCCACACCATTTCATATTCTAGCCTACAGATGCGTGACAGGCAGCTTCAAAGCAAAGCTTCTGCTTCACAAAGAACCCAATTTGAATGGTGATTGTCAATTTCCCGGATTATGCCTTGCGCCAGATCCGGGGGGGACCTACTCGTCGTCAAACGTGCCCTCTGGCAATGGGGGGATATCCCAACTGTCTTCCACACATTCCTAAAGATCAGAAAATGGCAAACAGAACCCGTAAAATGCTAGAATTTGAGGTCAGAACCGGTTGGGTGAACCGCACCATAGTGACAGAGTAGGGCGGCAGCAGCACAGTGATACATTACCAAGACGCACCAGAACAAGCCTGTCGTATTCAACTCTGTTATTGACGAGCATCTTAGCCGCCTGAGGGTTAGCTGGAGAGTCGGGGTTGGGGTCACTTAGAAGACTTTGGATTGAAGTGAGCACTGCTGCGACGTCATACATGGCGCTCCACTGATTTTGCAAGATGTCCAAACAAATCTTCCCATCTGAGTAAATGTTAGGATGGTACATTCGCGTTAGGAACCGCACATGAGGAGGCGAAGTTGGGTAGTCCTCCGTGAACTTGATCAGCAAGTGGAAAGTCCCCGTCTCCCACATTGTGTCCTCTGGCCTGCAGTCATTTGTAAGACACCTCAAACAGAGGCAAACGTATAGTCACTCCTGATTTACCACGAGTTTGGCACCCGATGAATTAAGCGGAGAACGATAGCAGGACGAATGTTACGTACCCATTAATTATTGCGTGGCAATACATCATGTTGTCTGAGAAGGGAGATGCCTTCACTCCATGAGGGGGATCACGAGTAATTCGGGATATGTCCTGCACAATTCTTCGCCTCTGAAACCATACAATCACACGATGGAAGCGTCACCCGCCAAACTTATTACTCATTGGAATACTCTTCGCAGCACCAGCTGCTGCCGTAGTTGTTTGAGTTGCTTATCCCCTTTTCTCTCCAGGTGCCCCACTTTCTGCATGCAACTGTAAATGTTTTCTAGCTGAGAAAGATCGAGCATATGAAGCAGCATAATCCATAAAATGTGGCTACGATTCACCCAACCCTACGACGCTCAATACAGCGTGGACAGTGCCAGTGATCTAGTCATGGTTGGAGCGGCTGCAGCACTCTGGCGACCAATGCAATCAAAAGTGGTGAACTTGCCGCAAATGTCGACATCTTTGCAGGTCATGTGAAGACCTTTGGATCACCATCCGCTCTGTAGTGCCCCTGCATGCTAGCAGTGGAAGCGCCGAGCGGACTATGAAGCTCTACGCTGTCCTTATGGGGGCAGCATTGGTTGGAGGCATTCAATTTACACCTTTTACGATCGTCTTTCAGTGGGTTATGGCGTTTCGATTGTTTCTGCTATGGCGAGTCTTCAGCCCCGAGTTTGGGAAAAGTCGAAGGGGGATAGAGTCAACCATTCAGAAGGCGTTGAAAGAAAAAGAGTCATACTTTTCAATAATGAATGGCCTTGCATGTATGAGGATGGAGTGCAGAGCAAGAGGATTTTACCGCAGTTACCGTAGAGTGGGGCTTTCTGTAGCCATGGACATGCAAGGCCAGGAATCTTCGCCCTACCGACCGCTATGCTTTGCAGCACCTAATATTACGGTGGAGAAAAATTTGAAAGCTTTAATAAGCATTTACACTATATATGGCTAAACTCCTCGTGTTTTGCTGCGTGCGCGGCGTTAAATTTGCGTGATCCTCACTGCCCAAATGGACTTGTTTGAAAGCAGGCGATAGATAATTCATTGCAAAAGTCCCGCATCTCCTGAGCCGGCAAAGAGTCTATAGTGTGTAAAACACCTCTTTATGTGGGTATGTGCAATATTTCAACTCCTCCCCCCTCCCGGCGGCTTTTTGAATCGATCGGCAAGCGCTGGTCTGCCTGCACCCATTGCAGTTCGTATTTGAGAAGTGCATAATACCCCTCACAAGACAATCTTCCACTTTTGCAAGATGGTGTTAACACTGGTGGGTCTCGGCTTAAACGATGAGCGCGACATATCTATCCGCGGCCTTGAGGCGGTTCGCGCGGCAGACATCGTGTATCTGGAGAATTACACAGCGACCCTCAATGTAGACGCCAACCGACTCGTAAGGCGCTCATGTCGCACAACAAAAAGCCAGTGAAGCGAATGATTTCGTTTGAATCGGCTGTGCTCAGATGCTATCTGGACCCCGTGTCCATAGTTGTGTGTAATTGTCGATATACTGCTCAGGAACGTTTCTTCGGAAAACCGATTGTGTTAGCAGACAGAGACTTTGTGGAGGGGAGGGCAGAAGCGATGATCGAAGCAGCAACAACCAAACGGGTTGCCTGCCTAGTCGTCGGCGACCCCTTTTGGTGAGATGTGGTGCGACGCCCTATCTACGTTTGTGTGTGGCGTGAACGTTCCGTATCAATGAAAGCCACATATATAGTGTATATATTTATATTGCATGTATTCGTGCCCATTTACGCTCAGTGCGACAACACATGCGGATCTGTATCTACGGGCGCGACAGAGAGGCGTAACTGTTAAGGTTATTCATAATGCTTCGATTATGAGTGCCGTTGCTGCCAGCGGCCTGCAGGTAATCTCAATATATCTGCATTGTAGGGTTTTGTTTGAGCTATAGTCTAGTCTATGTGTGCACAAGCTATTGTGTCCTGATTTGACTGAGGTGTGCATTTTTTTGCTTCGAGTTATATCGCTTTGGCGAAACGGTTTCGATTCCCTTCTTTGATGGCGGCTGGAAACCCGTGAGCTTCTACGAAAAGATAAAGAAGAACAGGGACAACAACATGCATACTCTCTGCCTCTTGGGTGAGTCGCTCGAGAGAACTCAGCGAACAAGTTTCGAACCCCCTGTGTCTTATTATCCTTTTAGGCGCTTATAACATCCTTGAAATACGTTCAGAAACGTACGTTTCTGGCGTGTGGATATTGTTTTATGCAGACATTAAAGTTAAGGAGCAGACAGTCGAGAATTTGATGAAGGGCAACAATATCTTCGAGCCTCCAAGGTCAATTTTTACCTCTTTGCCTTCTTGAAAACCCTCTGTTTTGAGTTGCTGCAGAGCGCTGCATTTGACGTTTTCTGCAACGTGTCTCGTTCGGCTGTTGAACTGCTTTTTCCTGTTTATGCTGTCCTGGTGTCTGACAGATTCATGAGTGTCAACACCGCCATCGAGCAGCTCCTCGAGGCGGCAGAGATGAACAATGATGGTACAGACACCAAATCCACCTCCTCCTGTCCACACAGTAGAGGGCAGGAGGCAGTAGCACTTGTGCCCCCCTAGGGAGTACACAAGTTCTTTGATTTGCCGTCTCTCGGTCTGCAGTAAAGTTGCCGCCTCCGCTACTGCAAACTGATGATTAATACGGTCGATTGCGTGATTTGCAGGAAGCGCTGCGGACATCTTGGCGTTCGGGTTGGCTCGTGTTGGGGCCGACGATCAGGCGATTGTTTCCGGTGGGTGGAAGAGCTTCTGGGATAGAGAGGCCGGGTGTTTGTATGGTTTCGCAGACAACAGCATATATACAGATTGGAATAAGAGAGTGGCTGAAAACTAACGGCGACCTCCGGTGTTTGTGTTGCGCTTTCTTAGGAACTCTTGGAGAACTACGGAGTGCCGACCTTGGGGAACCTTTGCACAGCTTAGTGAGTCTGGGTTCCACGGTTAGTAGGGAAACCAGTTGCAGGACGTGTGCCTCTGAACCAATGGTTTGTGGTCTTTTCGCGACGTTGTGGTCCTCGACTCAGGTGCTGTGTGCTCCTGAGCTCCACGAAGTCGAACGAAATTTTGTCGCTCTACACCGGCTGACGCAGTCGACTTCGTAAAACCGTAAAAACGCCTCTTCTTGTCCTCAATGTTGAGCAGATCCGGGAACTCTATCACATAATTGTTCCACAACCACCCTGTTGTATTGGCAAGGTTCGCATAATATAGGTAGTAGATAATCAAGCCTCTTGCCGGCACAACGGTGACTTGACAAGGCAGTGACGCAGTCTCAATAGCTGCCGCAAGACTTTTCATGAACCAAGTGGGGTACATTACGCCGCTGCGTAAAATCCCATGAATTCGCAGTCATTACTCTAAGCTGCACAGAATTCGTGTTACTGTGGCAGAAAATGTTAGGTGACAAATGACTCGTTCCTGTCCAAGGACAAATGGGGTTGTGCGACCTGCTGTAAGTTTCGCCAAGGAATATCACAGGTCCGAGAGAGGCGAGAGAAAGGCGAGGCTGGCGGACGTCCTGTTCCGCCGATGATGACAAAGAAAGAATTTGTGTGTCTACTAAGGGCAAACGTGGCTCAGAAACCTGTGTGTGGGTCTCGCTGTGTAGAAAGACCTGTTGACACAGATGAGCACTTGAGGGAACGCCCGACGTCTTGGTTCTCCAGGTGACGCCAGCTCGTTAGGCATTGAACGTTCCTCACAACAACAACAGGACGGCCTCGTTTTCCCGATTTTGTGCATCGTGAGCATCAAATGTCTCTCAAAAGAAGGCAAATAAAATTGCAACCAACGCGCCGACTGCTGGCAGGCAGCAATGCACAGACACGTATGGCAACGGCATCGAGGCTGCTGCGCTTAGCGCTGTCTGCTTCTCCGTCACAGTCGTCACGGAGCGCCTTGGAAGTCCTCTGCACGTTGGGTCTCTGCTCTTTGCGAAGAAGGCCGCTAAAGGCACAAGGGGCCCTGGGAACTCCACCACCCCGTCGTGCTGCCGCCCTCCCTGACGCACACGCGTCGACGGCAAGTCGCACGCCCGGCCATGGCGAAGGCCTGCTGCCATACGAGGCACCAACTGCTCTCTCCTGAAGCGAGAACCGATCAAACTCGGTGCCCGCCTCTGCTGCGAATGACAGCGCCAGGCGGAGTTAGAGGAGATCCGCCGACGTCCGCCTCGACCCGCCAGGCCATAGCCGAAGGCCCCTACAGGCTCCCCATCGCTGAGTACCGACGACAAGTCGGTCAACCTGACGAAAAGAAGCCAAATGACAGAAAAAAGAATACGCCTATACACGTTCAAGGGCAAAAACACCGCTCACTGCAACACGTCAAAGCACCGCTCGGTGTCTCACCTAGACAGACTGTAACGGGCCAAGGCATAGCAGCGGCAGCAGAAGCAGCCAGCACCCAAATACTTACTTCCTCACACTGGAGATCCTGAAATCCTCGGGGAACAAATAGGAGAACAAGAAGTGATCGACAGCCTGGAGTTTCACGAGCGTCTTCTCTTCAAACGCGGCCGTGTCCGTGTCCGCGTTACGGTTGGTGGAGACCGAATTTGTCCCGGAAGTTCCAAGGGAAGCTGTTGGATGCAGATTATGGTTGCTGCTGCTAGTACTGTTAGTTGTTGGGGAGCCTTCTGTCTGGACGCCATAGAGTTTAAAGAACAAGTTGCGTGTTTGCCGCATACGGTCTTCCCAGCTCTGCAGCTCATCGCCACCTTCCATCTCCTGCCTAGCTCCCGAGCTCGGCCTCCCTTCTTTGTTCAAATCTGTCAAGGTCGTCGGGAAACCCGTAGAATGTCTTCTTCTCTCAATGCTCCCTGTGCTAAGCGACAGACTCGCGATTCTTGCATCGGCCTGGAATGCCTCTGTTACCGCGTTGGCTAATTTTCTTTGTTCGTGTTCTGCCGAGCTGTGCCTGCGACCGCGCCGTCGTCGACTCCAGGAGTCCCGCAGAAGGAAGAAACTCTTCCACGCGCCAATGGTGCACGAGGGCTCCAGCACTTCTCGCAGCGGCAGAAAGTTGTACTTCTCTGGCAAGTACGCCGATGCAATGGTGCCTACGTCCGTCATGTGCACTTCGCCGCGGTGGACCGCGGCTACAAGGTTCATTGGCGTGCTGAATTTGACGTGAGTTACTCCAATTAAAATATCTTTAGGAATATCTCGCCACGGCGACAGACACCCCAGCAACAGACACGACGACGAGCTAGCAGACGCGTCACCGCACAACAGACCATCGGGCCAAGACAAGCTCCCGTCGCCACCCAGCGAGTCGTTCAGAGCGACTGCGGCTTTCGCGGTGGAGGCGGCCAGCGGCTGCAGGCCGTGGGCGCTTCGTGCGCTTTCATTGCATGCGGCGTTCCAGAACAACTCCTGCGCCACCGCCGTCTTCACGTCGTGCAAGCGTTTGCTGAAAGACTGATCGAGAATGCCGATATTCAATTCTCGATCGCCCACCAGCTCGCGACGCAGACCTGGGTTTTGCAACGCAATCACCGTGAGCTCCCGAGCAACCGCCTGGACAAGTTCAGGGTAAAAACCCGAAGTGTTCCCCGGGTCAGAGGCCAGCTGTGGAAATACGCTGAAGTCCATCGTGCCCACCAACAACTGCTTCTGCCTCACTACCTGTAAACCCACACCACAATACTGTCAGTGAGAATGAATTGGACTATCAGCAACAGTACATAATGCTGTTCAATGCCGCGCCTGTCCCTCACACTCCGCACTACAGAGGAAAAGCAAACTACTGCCCTCCTAACTTGTAGACAGTACTGAACATGAAAAGCTGAACTTTTGCTTGGTAGAATATTTGAAAATTAATGTTCGTCCGCATACCTCTAGGAACGTGTCAGAAGGGAATAGGTCTGTGAAATCTGTCGGAATGCACTGTTCCACGTCCAGCAGAATTTCGCTTTGGCAGAGGTCCAGAGGCATCATCGGGAGCTTGTACTTCTCAACCAAGTAATCCCTCACTCCGAAAGCAACGACGCGCCGCAGTGCGCAATCGAACGCCAGTCGCAGCCCTGGGAAAGCCAACAGGGCAGCACCAGGATGTCATCAATTTGTAGAGCAAAAGGAAAGAAAAATGATATATAAGCATACTACAGAGTGCTACAGCTGCAGTAGCATCCTTTACAACGTGAACAGTCCTCACCTGTTGAACAAACTGCATCGGAAGCCCCTCGATCGCTCGGCGCCGAGCTGTTGGGGCGCTTTAGTGGCTCAGCGGAATCAGAGGGACCTGGCATTCGCGATTGTGCAGCGGAGGGGTACACGCCTGGAAAATTCCTCATAGATGTAGGGGAATCTGCAGCAGGGGCATGTTCGTTAGCACTGTCTTTGGCAGACGAACCACCACCAGCAGATCCCAAGGGGAGATGCAGTCCCTCATCGAGGACGCCGAGGGCATTATTGGGGCCATGCACAGTTGAATGGCTCACAACTGCCTCCGACGAGGCCAGCATCAGTTTACATGCCGCATATATGAGCAGCAAGAGCCACAAAGCATTTGTCCTGTGTCTGCTGCACATCTTCTCACGGCCTCCAAGCACTCCAGCTGGGATTGCGGAAAGGATTCCGCTCTGCTCTTTTAGCAGCAACTAGTGGGACGTCAAAGGGTTCATTTGAAACATACTTCTTGCCTAAAGAACGAAAGACTCTATGAACCATTGCATACGATGCAAACTGATAGACAGCGGAGTACCCCGTCCACTTGACAGGGCCTCAGGCCCTGATGATGAAGTGCCACCTAAGGCGCTAGTTTGTTTGACCTTTGCAGTTGCGATTATTTCTCCTTCAAACGGATTCGGCAACCAAGTCGTAAACTGAACAAAGGGCGAAGAGCGATGCGCCGTCGATGAAGCAGCAAGGGACAGAAGAACAAAAGAGGCCCGCCCTGTGCATGCCGGGGGGTAGCGAGGATACTAGTGCCCAAGATATGGCAATATATTAGCTAAATTCTGAACAAACTAGAACCGAAATAATCAAACAAGGTCGAAGAAGTGCCTAACAGTTCAAGCTGCTCGTCAGCAGGGAGGCGGGGGAAACGCCCCGCGATGGGGACAAAGGGCTTCATTCACCCCACGGAGGGAGTGTCGGTTCCTAGGGTATGAACAACGGTGAAGCAACCAGTATAAATCACATAATTAAAAAGAAGATATCTACTAATCGAAAACCATCCAGGGAAAGGAAGCCCCTTCTCGCGGGGCTGCGCCAGCAACAGGTGGCAGCTCGACGGCCTGCAGACAGCGGGCAGAAGGACCCACAGGAGGCCGAGCAAGCCTCTCAAAAACTCATAGAGTCGTCCAAGTAACGACTCGCAAAATCCAGTAAATTTCATATTCGACGGAGAGTTACCTTTATTTTACCATTAATTTACTCTGACGAGCCGGATGTGCCGACCTTCGTGCATGCGCTCGTGTTCTTCCGCGTGTGCCTCATGTGTCTGCCCCCTAGCTGCAGTGGACGCCTGACTCCAGCTACACAACGTGGATATAGTAATAATCATAATATATTTATATACTTGCGCTTTAGGTGTTTGTGCATCTTTTGTAGAAATTAGCCTGAAAGTACACCGCCCACCGGTGCACCACACAGCCCCGGGGGAACAGGGGGTGTGCTGCCGACCAGCGACTGCTTACGCTCGTATTTAAAGTTTGCTGATGACTCTGGAATTCATTTAAACTTCTTTTCTTGTTTACGTTCATCTGTCGCGGAAATTCCTACCCGCCTTCTTGGTGCAGCGGGTAGTGCGTCTCACCGTCCGCATCCCGTCCGTACAGTTGCGGTATTTGAATGTTCGTGGTCGTAACGTGGACTGACTCGTCCTCTTCTCTTCCTTTTTACCTTTTCAACACGAATCTGGACTCCTTGAGGGCACCGTGGCCAAGAAGTGCTAGGAGGAGTGCGGGTCTTTGCTGTCAGTCGGTGTCTTCTCCTCAGGCCAGGGAGCAGTATTGCGTTGCCTCACCGTCTCAACCCTTTAGGTGATAAGAATGTTCGCAGTTAGCACAACTAAGTTGATCTAGGTCGTGTCGTCGCCTTCTCAGCTTCAATAACTGCGCTTTCGAGGCCCCAACCTGTAGGCTGTTGCACTTCTTTTGGTTTGTTAGATAGAGGGGCTGCGCAGCCCTTTGAGTGGCGGATTCGGGACATTTATTTATGTATAGTGGCATTGATACACCACTGTCATCTGGCTTCGCCTTCTCTGGAGCGTTGGCGATATTCCGTGGGGCGGCGACGGACGGCCGTGGAGGCTGCGAAGGCTGCTGTCACCTTTGGCCCTCGCTCTGCCTCTTCGAAAGACAGAGTCGTGCCTGTCGTACCCCCGGTTTCACTGTGACAGCTCATGGGGCATTTGGGTGCCTGTTGCAGATTGGGAGGAGGTTCCCTTTGGCTTTGGTGAACCGCAGGACGCGGGCCTTCCTCACGAACTTTGCTGTTTTGCCTTTGTTGCTCTGCTTGCATATGTATATGTGTATTACCATATAGGTATTATACCCTGCTTACAGTCACGTGTCTAAAGGACGCGGAGCATGTGGGGTTATTCTGGTGCGATTTGTCTGTCGGCAGTTGTTGCCGGCAAGCCCATTTGAACAGAGTGGCTTTTAGATATTCTTGCCACAGATTCTGCCTCCTGGCTGCCGGCATTTTGCTTCCCTTTTTCCTGTTGCCTGAAACAGCAGTATCCACGGCGTACTTACCCTTTTCGTTCCGATGGGCCGCAGAAGAAGTGCCAGCCGCATGCGGCCCCGCCCAGGGCCCGCCGGCAGCAACGCAACGGAGGCGGCGGCCGCCTGCGTGTCTGATGCCCCTGCTGCAGCAGAGCAGACATTAGCAGGCAAGAGACAGCCGCGTTGGATTCGTTTTCTTGCCCGAAGACTGCGGTGTATCTACGTCAAAGAAGAACGGCGGACAGCAGACTGGTGTCAAGGGGCTGCTACACAACGGCCAGGCCATATCGGCCGCCGCCGTCGCCTCCGCCTCCGGCGCCACAGAAGAGGGGCCCCGCAAGAGGCCCTCGATAATGGAAAGCAGCAGTGGCAGCATAACAGACTAGATGATGGGGGTTCATTTGGTATCTTCATTCCGGAAGAAGCGGAGCTGCAGGCCACGGGTGCAGCAGCAGCAGCTGCAGCTGCAGCAGCAGCAGCTGCTGCGGCCGCAGTAGCAGCAGCAGTTGAGAGGGGCCCGGCAAGTGCTGAGAAGAGCTCCAACGCCCCCACACGTTTTTGTAGTGACAAGGGCGACGACAATGGCTCATGCATGCGGTCGGAGCCCACTGATACTGCTGCAGTCCTCTTGCATGCAACGGAAGGACCGAGGAGCAGCAGCCCCAGTGCACCCGGGGTAGAGGGACAGCTGACAGCTTTGGCGCCTGTCAGCGTCGTATTGGAGTCAGATATATGTAAAGTTCATCCGGAAACAACGGAAGATGGCGATGACTTGAGCAGAGATAAGGAAGAGACCGACGCGGGGGCATCGAGTGCAGTCCTCGTCGAGGGCGCCGAAACAGACGCTGCAGCGGCAATCACAACTGCGAAAGCAGCAGCTGCTGCTGGAACTGTTAGGACTGTTGCTGCTGCTGTTGTCTCGCCTTCGCCTCCCCTTCCTGCAGCGAGCGCTGGGGGGGTGCACGTAAGTTTGTGGCCCTTCATGTCAGTTGACGGGTTGCGGGCGGAGGATCCGACGCATTTGTTTACTCGACTGGAGGAGCAGCGGCTGCGGTTCAATACACTTCAACGGCAAGCAGCAGCTTGTGCTCCAGGAGAGACCTTTACCTGGGACAGGAAGCACGAGGCCCAGGAGCTGTCGGCGCTGCTGGTGAATGCAGCGGTACGGTCGATGCTGGGGCCTGCAAACCACATGCCTTGTGTGCATTCGCATGACGGCATTCAAGTCTGGAAGGGAGAGTCAGGTGTGGGAAACTTGGCCTGCAGAGGTAGGCGCAGCATTCGTTCACCGGTCATAAGACGTATTAAACCACTTATAACCACAGCATATGCATCCTGCACAGCAGAAGTGTGATTGACGCAGCAGGAACGACACACCAAATGAGCGCCGCAGCACAACGAGCAAACTGCTTTTTCTTCCTGTCAGCTGTTTCCACGGTAGATCCACCGGCTTGTTCGAGTGCATGGACGCCAGCACGTGACACTTTTGCTCACCAATATCATTGCGCCGTGAGCTTTCTTTCTCTGAATTTGTAGGGTAGTCGGTAACTGTGGGAACTATGCGTGTTTGTGTGCTGTGGTGTTGACTCTTTGCAGCTCGGTTTCTGTTGCCAGTGGAGCCTAGGCTTTATGCCATGTTCGCAAGTAATTCGGAGTTGCGCCTGTCTTGGGACAAAAGCGTGACGGAGCAGCACGTGGTGGAGAATTTAGACGCGGGTCACGACATTTGCTATGTTGCATTTAGGCGGGTGGCGACGGTTTACCCGCGCGATGTAGTGACACTTCGAGTCAAGTGCAGGCTGAATATGCGTCCGGGAATTGCCAGCCCCGACTGTGCTGCTCCTGGCAGCTCTACCGAGGAGCTGCCTGAAGGCGGTGGCGTCCTCAGTACCAACGTCAGCAGCGGAGACGAAACAGTAGACGCTGAGGCGACCGCGTACGGCTCGATGAGCTGCTCCATTCATCACCCCGATGTGCCTGAAGCGTGAGCTCCATAGATGCATGCATGCCTATTGAGAAGTTGCAACCAGGTGCTGCTGATAGCCATGATTAAATGCGGCGCGGTGACGTAGCAATTGTGACACTGGTGAATTGATTGGTGCCACCAATGTTCGGTCATGTAGTTCAGACGCAGTTCCATTCGAGTGCAGTGCCCCCCGTGAGCAAATGCATTTAACACACCGCGGTCAACTCGCTCAATTTTGAAGTTTTTCGTTGATTGATGGTTTGTCCATTGCCCATCCTTTCCCCATAGCTTACTCAATTGCCCCAAATGCCGTTGCGATTGCTTCTGGTGCACCGTCTTTGACATGCGGTGCGTTGTTCGTCTACTACGTGTTTGTTTGTTAGCCCCAATTTCATGGCTTCTTTGCTGCTCCCCCAAGTTCCTGCGTTCTTCTATTCGTCGTTTCTGTTTATTTCGCCATGCTCTGAGTCGTAGTTTTCCTATTTTGTTGGCTTCCACAGACCTGGGCGGGTTCGGATGGACATTCGCATAAATGCGTATCTCGCAAAGCCTGTTTGCACTCCTTTTGGCTGTAAGTTGCAGACACTTCTGCCTGCTCTCGTTTGGTTGTTTCTGCTGCATTTGTATGTTTAGAATATAACATAGACACTGCAGATGCGAAATTAGGTGGTTTCTTCTGCCTGCGATGGATGTGATCTTCTCCCGCGCCGTTCGAGCACGTTGACGCTACTGCCATTGCGTGACTCGCCTTTTTGTTCACTTTTCAGTTAGCCACGGATTTAGTTTTCCTTGGCTCTCTCTCCGCATTCATTTAATTCTCCATTGGATTTCTGTTTTCTTGTTTGTAATGCGAATGTTTCGGAATTGGTTGTATATCTGTAGTCCCGTTCCCCTACGGTTGATTGACAGTCTATGAATAGTTTTGTGTACTTTGTCCATATTTCCTGACCATCATTTTGTGGTCACCTATCACATATTTTGCGTTTTTGTGCTTTTACAGTATGGAGTGAAGTTACGCTCTTCAACGAGTCCGACCCGGGCGGTTGGATACCGGCGGCGATAACGAGAACAATTTCCGCCAAGCTACTTCCACTGACAGTGGAGAGATTTTCGGCTCAAATATTGAAGCACTAGTACGCAGCTGTCTGATGTACTCCATAGTTTGCCAGAAGTTTACGCGTGCATGGTTCTCTCATTTTTACCGCACATTTCGCTCCCATCTGTGTTCGCAATGTGGTCTATGCAAATTGTCACGTGAAGTGAACGGACAAATTTCGTTATTTGTACACATTTAGGGTACTGCAGCAAAGAATGCGCTTTACTGAGTAGTAAACGAGTGGAAGGTTGGATGCAGCATGTTGAGGGTAGAGCAGAAGATGCTCGTGTTGAGCAAACGACATTGTGTGTGTTTCAGCGACATGACTTGGACAGGATCAGCCACGGGCTTTGCAGCTCGCAAGCTGAAGATGAGTAAACTAGTGCTGACTTAGGTGGGTTTGGCAGGATATTTTAGTATTTATTCATCCGTTACAATGAGTCTCTGCCCGACTGACAGCTGATGACAGTACCCGTTTACTGCTGAGTTAGTTCTGTTTGTCTCGTTAGCCGCAAGTCAAGGACGAAGAGAAACACACTCAGATGACGAGGGAGAAAGCAGTCTGTTTTTCACGTGATTCTTGCCGTTGATTCCAGCCGGGTCTTTATGAGTCTGTTCCGATCTAGAGAGCTAGCTCGCTTTTCAGTATAACTACTGTATCTTGAGTTATTGATGTCGACAACTGGAGGCAGTGCATCTGTGCTCCTTCCAAAAATTGATTCTTTACTATTGCACTTCGCTGTAGTTCCTGTGGTTTGTTTTATTTCACTTTCTCATGATATTTTGCTCCGTTGTGCTGTGATTCGCTCATTTTCCCTGATCAGGCCTTCCTTTTAGGGTGGACGACGACTTCTTTTGGAGGTCTCACGTGGCAGTGCATTCGGAGTGGTCGTCCTCCCTCTTGTAAAACCTGGGGAGAAAGGGCCTCAGATTTCGCATTCCAGGGGCTCAGTCAATTGTGCAGCTATCCATCTGCGTAATAGATTCACGAATTGACTACTGGTTTGCCCACAGATTGCCGAAGACTTTACTTGTTTGTTAGCTGTCTGCCGGTGCAAGTTAGGGTCTCTGCTCAGTGGTTGCCTCTCTGTTTTTTCTCGCGTGTATGCCAATTGCATATTAATATATCCGTTTTTAGCGTGAGCTTTGCTTAAGCGAGGCGGCCCTGCTGCCACCCTAGCAGCATGTAGACATAAAATCCTTTCCCCCTTTCTGAAGGGTTTGCTCCCTCCAACCTTGTTGCTTCGCGCATTGCTCCTTCTTATAGGGATTTTCCGCGCAGCTTTAGCATGCTCGTTTCTTCGCTTGGTGGTTCGCTTTCAACGTGTCATGGTTTGTTGGGTGGGTTTCACGTGACTACTATACGTGAGGGTTTGCTTGTTTGCTTGTTTTCGATGCTTTCTTGCTTGATCGGGTGTTTCCGTTATTCTGTCCGTTTGTTCCTCTGTTGTGGTGTCGTTATATGCATCGAATGCGAGAGTTTGGGCGCCAAAGGCGGCATACCGCGTATGTATGAATACAGTTGAGGTTGCGGCTGAGAAAATTCTCTCAGAGGCAACGGTGGTTTACAAGTTGTTGTGACTATGCTCACAGTTGTTGCATTGCGCCATCCCTGTCTTCGTTTAGAGTTAGCTACGAAAGAGTTCTTGAGCACTGCCAATTACTGACTCTATTTTGTATTTTGTCCTGCCTCTCTGGCAGAGCCGCCTCATTGCAGCGCAAGAGCTGCCGGCAGCTGAAGGGCTGTTTCCTGTGTTAAGCGGTCGAGAACGAATGTCTCGGAACGGCTTTGCTTTAATGCCCGGAGCAGACGGACTTTGTCGTTGAGGTGCCACAGCCGTTTTGACACGGTAGGCAACTGCCAGCAGGCGAGTGGTGGGACCCGAGTCCGGAAGAAAGTTGCAGTAGAGGGGGCATACACACGTTATTTATATCAAGATTTTATTGTTATGTGGATACATGCTGGTGACATTCGACAAACCCTAGTATGCATGGTACTGGCACTCAGTTCCCTTGCAAACCACAACCAGACGCTTTCCTCTTCTGATTACACCGATGATCTCATTGAACTGGTCGTGCTGACAATGCAACTTAACTCTTATGGTGATGGTATCCAGATAAGAGATTGTACTCAATGTTTTAATAATATGAATATGGGGTCTACCGTATGTTGTGGAACGTCTGAATCTTACACACACTTCGTGTTGTCTGCGTGTGCCTACGAACTACGTAGTACTTAGTAGAACCAAGTAGAAGTGCGTTACATATTTGATGCCGATACTGTAGATGCACGTTAGCAACAGTAATGTAGCAAGCGACTGTTGGAGGCGAAGGTAACAATACAATGGTGGAAGATGCATTCTTCATACTCCAACGCGATCTAATCCCATTTCCCTGTATTGCCATGGGGAGACCGTTTATAAGCAATACCTAACCCTCAGCGAGCTGACACCGTTTGAAAGCCGCCACGATTACGTGGCAATGAGAAAACTGCTGATTGGATGGATGTTTACTTTTGTCTTGAACAGTGTGCCAGTAGAGCTGAGGTTGATACGTCTGTAGACTTCACTTTGTTGTGCGTAGTGGTTGCATCTAACGGGAAGAAGATACGGGTTCTAGGTGGCAGCTTAACCCCAGCAACTTTGTACCGTCTCTTTCCTCTCAGTACGTTAGACTGGAGGAGCGATGGTGGTGACTGAGGTTGGTGGTGGCGGTTATAGTCACCAGTGCCACGTAGAATATCCAAGTAGTCCAGTATAGTCACGTGCGGACATTCATGCTGGCGTACACCAGCCTCCTCCGGTATACGTTACCGATTCACTCTTTTGGAGGCTATTCTCTTGTGCGTTTCCTTCCCGTTGAATTTCAGGACGTTGACCCAGGGTTTGGACTCAATGTGCCTCCTAAATGAACTGCTCCAACGACTGTCACCGCTTGCTGCTTGAGCTGTGCCAGCATAGTTGATCCTCAGGGCAATCAAACATTGCACACAGACTCAATTATAGTGTAATACAACTGCTTTTGCCCGTTTATTTGAAGACGAGCATAATTATTCCATAAGCATGCCAACCAATGTGCATAATCTATAGAAACAGCTAGCACCGACACGCAGAAAACCCCGTGCAATGCTGCAATGCCGTTGAGATTCTATTGTTAAGCTCATTCATTGATAGTGATAGTCAAATGGTTGGCATTTTATTTGGAAAGAATTCTCAATTCTGCCCTCAAGGTGCAAGGACAGACCAAATAATGTTGGCTGTACTGCATGCATAGAGCCGCTTGGGTCGCGATGTTCCGTTCGTTTCCTCGTTCTCCACTGAGGTGGAAGGCTTTGCTTTTTTTCCCTTGGCGTAACGATCTGAATTTAAACTGAACAGTGGCGAGTTCGCCCACTATAACTCTGGCTGTGTTGATACCGCATTGCATACCTCTGGATGGCTCGGCTTGCCTTGTTTTCACCGACGGTGCAGATCCTTCCCTTTTCCCCCTCCATTTCTGCAGTTGAGCCTAAAATTCTTGTGATTCGCAACAAAAGTATTAGAGACAACCGCTATAACCTCATATCTCCCCCATGATATCCCTCGCTGTTGCTTCGCCTTTAGTCATTTGACATCCATCTTGTTGGGTGCCTCTCCTTGAGCCTTCAGTGGAGTAATGGCTGCCCTTTCCTCCCTCCAATTGGCTTCTGTTCTCACTACCTTCCTCATCTTCTTTCGTACCATTTAGCTCGTCGCTAGCCGTAAATTGGCTGCTCCGGTTGCGGCTCCCCTCCGTCCTTCCTCCCCCCCCCGCCGCCCCTCCGGTTTGGAGACTCACCAGCTGGGCAAGACATAATGGAGAACGACGGCGACCAGCAGCCGCTGTTGTCTAGCGCTGGACGTACGGACACAGCAGCAGGAGCAGGAGAAGGAGCGACAGTAGGACGGGAACCAACCAGTTTCAGTGCGACGACGGCGGAAGATGAGATGGCTGGGGATTCAAGGAGCAAAACGAAAGATAAAATGCAGTCAAAAGCATCATCAGTAGCAGCAGTTCCCCTGCGCTATGCAGCCCCCCTTGGGGGTGTGAAGGGGTCACTATTGCGTTCCCTACCTGTGGTATTCGTTTTATCTCTCCTCTCAGTCGTTGTTGGGGTATACGTGTCGTTTCACATTGCACCCCTGCTGCAGCAGCATGAAACGGACAGAGCAGCGTTCAACAGAGGCATTTGGGAGTTTGCCGTCTTTGTCTTTCTCCTCGCCCTCTTCATGTTGTGTTTTGCGTTGAGCGTCTTCGTACGCCCTGGCCAACCAACCGAATTGGGGGAGGAGGCGCTAGAGACACACAACGCAGCGGTATGTGCCAGCTGTACAAACGTCATAGCCGTCTTACATTCCATAAATACACTCTGCTCATATGTCCTGCACAGTTGTATCTTCTGATTGAATACAAGTCTGCACACTGTCGTTGTTGTGCATCTATACTTGGGATGCTACAACGCAGATCGGTATGTGTGTTTGCATGATTGCATTGGCACGCATCCACGTGGCGTACGCACATATGCGCAGCACCCGTATATATAGTAAGCAGTGTATACGTATGTGTATATGCATGTGGGTTGTACTGCAGGAGACGAAGAGTGGAGGGGGGTTGCGTGTGTGCAAGTGGTGCGGCGTGTGGAAGCCGGACAGAACGCACCACTGCCGTGTGTGTCGAGGTTGTGTATTACGAATGGACCATCACTGCCCTTGGCTAGCTAACTGTGTTGGCTGGGGAAACCACAAGTACTTCATGCTTCTGCTCTTTTACGGGGCCCTCACTTGTTTGTTCGTGGCAGCCACTATGTTGGAGTCCGTCATCCGAGTCGTCAACGAGCCAAAGGTGCAGTTCATCGAGTGCATGCACCCTTCAGCTGCTGCGCTTTGCGCCTACACACACCCCTCCTGCTGCATGCATCTCTGAACATACTTGTGGCTGCTGACCGTCACAGCAGTTCAAATCACACGCATAGCGATGTTAGCACACGCACACTGGCGGTGTATGCATGTATGGATGTTTGGTGGGTGTACCTGTAAGTTTATGCTGCTCGTTTTCCTCTCTGCCCACGTACGTCTCTGTGTATTATATGTTGCAACCATGCTTGCATATATGCATGCACCGACAGTGCTACTCCCTGTTCTTCGCTTTCCGTACAGGCAGACTTTGTGGAGCTGTTTTTGTTGCTGCTGGGATCGTCCTTGGACATACTCATCTTTGCTGTCATTTTCCTCTTCGGGCTCTTTCACCTGTACCTCCTCGCCAAAGGGATGACCACTATTGAGTTTTGCGAGAAACGATTCAAGCGGGCTCATGACCAACCACCATCTGTGCGTAATCTACAGGGGGATTTGGGTTGTAGGGTGCATGCGGAAATCCATGCCACACCACGAGACAGACAGATAAACATGCAAGCTTAGGAGAAAGCAAACATGTGTACAAACAAACAAACAAGCATCCGAGCTGGCAGACAGAAGAAAATGTAGTGGTCCATACACATAGCTCATCCGCTAATTTTTGCGTATTTACGGGAAGCCCATAGTCTGTGCATGCGTTAATTTTTTTTTGTTTATGTCTCGCAAGTGCGTGGGGAATGAGTATATGGTGATGGTGTCGTTGCCAACTTAGGGCGTTCCGTTTGAGCGAAGCATTCTTGCTGAGGGGGCTCATTGCGACACACTTGCTGTTAAATTGACCTGAACGATTAGCGACGGCAAGATAGTTTATTTTGTGCTGCTTCCGCTTTGCTCTTCAGAATATGTGGAACTTGGGTTTCTGGAGGAACTTCAATGAAGTGTTCGGCTACAATCCTCTCCTGTGGTTTGTGCCTGTCGGTGAGCCGAAATGCTAAGACAGATGTGGTGTTTAGGGTACCCGGTGGCAAGCTTGCTAAGTAGAGGTTTAACAGCAGAGCTTGTAATAAGAATGGTATCATAGCATTACTCTTCTGTTCTTCGCGTTTGCCGTTCAGATAATCGCCATGGAGACGGACGGCATTTTCCTCTCTCCGTACCTTCCGCCCACGTGGATTAATAGTGTAGTTTGTTTGCCTGTGTGCGTTCATTTTGTTTGCGGCCTCAAATGTTCCCTTTCATGGACTGTGGGCCAGTCTCTTCGACTAGTGCATCTTTTCTCTCGTCGCTTCTTTCGTACGCCTTGCCTCTGCACATCCTATTTCCGTCTCTCCTTTTTTCTATTCGAACGCCGGTACAAACACGGTGTTGTAGCCCGCTGCGGGAGAGATGCAGCAAGAAGGGTCATTTGGTCTGCTGTGGCCGATGCAGCTCATGCAGATCCATCAGCTGCTACCGCTGCCAAACAAAGGAACTTGTTTACCGCACAGCATAACAATCTTGCAGTAATATTAGAACGCTAAGACATAGGTTCTGGAGGGCCGACGGCCCCCCGGAGTGGTGGCTAAGCTGACGAATGCCCAAATGAAGGATTAAACAGTGCTATACCACTACTACGATTATATGTCCTTTTGTCTTCGATGGGCTGTGGTGGACATTAATATACAGTAGCAATCTCCAGCACACCTTCTCGTTAGGTAGTGAAGAAGGTTGAAGTACACAATAGACATGGGGGCAACGAATTTGGGACGAAGAGCCACACGTTTAGAGGTTACGAAAACGGAGCAGAGATCCGATACAAGGTAAGGCAGGCAATTAATAAGCAACAGTCAGAGAAGCACACTATTGGAGGAGCGTTAGACTCGTTGGGCTTATCAGGCTTAGTAGTAGTACGACTTCTTAAATAGGCTGGCTAAGGGCAAGGAGGGAGGTACGAGAAGAAAAGTGCAAAATGAAGAGGTTTAAGGGACGTAGGATGAACAACCCGGAGGCGACGGGTCTGCGTCGGAAGGGCAGCAGTTTTGTGCATATTTGCACTCTCAAGAGAACGGAACAAATTTGTTTCCACTCAAAGAATATTCCTGCAACTAACGTGCAGTCTATTTTCCCATTATACTAGCTTTACTTTGCAAGAAGTCAGCATGTCCTGGAGTGGTTGAATAACACCGAAATTCGAACACGAGGGGGGGCTTTTGTAGCGAGGCTCCAAATGCTAAAATTTGCAATAAACTCGACATTTAAAATGCGAAAATGAAAAAGTGTGGCTGACGAGGAACATGCATGCAACAAACACGTAAAAATGGGTTGATACAACCGGTCAGTCGGTAGGGTAAAATTCGGAGGGAGGCGTGAGAGACTACTGATGGTACAAACCAGTCTAGATAGAATACACTGCGTTATTCCTACTATTTTGCAATTGATATGACAATAAAGTTAAGGTTTTCCGCCTAGTTTGGCCTAATTTCTTGAACGATTCCTTCGCCGCAGTTCAGTTGGTCGGGTGTACGCACAGCGCCGGTGAATTGCCGCGCGTGATGCAGGGCGAAAACGACGAAATAGCTGCGTTTTTTTGTTGAAAGATTTAATTTATTTTTCGACAGTGGAGGTTCCCTAGGTCTTGCTGAATTTACTGGCTTTATCAGCCCCGCTGGCGCCTGTAACGGAGTTGTTCTCTGCAGACGGTCGGAGCCCAGATGGTCAGCTTTGTTGCCTTTTTTTGTCCTTGTCAAGAGCGTGTTTACAGGTATTCTTGGGTGTAATGCTGCATGTAGAAAAACATTGGAAGTGGAACATTAGCCTCTGTGGTCTCAAGAGTACGTACGTACACTGCCCGAATTCTACTGTCTCGGCGAGCTGCAGTCGGCCGTTCGAGAATTATACGGCGGATTCATTTGGGCGCTGCTTCTTATATCCGACCGCTTGCTCTTCTTGCAAGCACTTTTTACATCAACTTTGTCTGCAGCGCTGCGGTTTTGCTGCCTTTTCCCATTCCGTTCTTGCTGCCTGTACAGCTGCCACGCCGAGGCGAGGCTCGCATTTCTGGCTACCCCTACACCTTTAAATCTTTTGAGCTTACAGTTCGTTTTTTTCTTAGTCGCCCTCTCCTTTCACCTCCATTTGTACGCCCCTTATTCCGTGCTCCCCCGTGCTGCAGGAATACCAGCGGCCGTTCAGTTGCCTGTGGATTAGCGTGGCTGTTCCCCCGCAGCAGTTTTTGTTTCCGCTCCCTTTCAACCTCCGTTGTTCAGGTTTTTCTGTCTTGGGCTGCAGCTGTTGAAGCTGCTGCAGCAGTTGCTGCGTCAAATGGGAAGTCAGGGCCGCACCAGAGAGAGGGGTGTGAGAGCTGTTGACGACGATGGGGCAGACGGAATCGGCTTTGGTGGGAGTCGATCCCAGCCGCAAGCGGCTGCCTCGGGGCGTGACGTGTATTGCTGAGGCAGCGGCAACACAGCAGCGGCTGCTACATATTCCCTTGTTGTGTGGGGCCATCACGTGTGTAGACTTCAACACTTTGTTGGGAGAAGGCAGCTACGGCGCTGTGTACGCCGGCTCTGTTGACAGGAGCACCTGCAGATACACGTCAGAAAGCAACTCCCGCCTCCACTCGCTGTCGCTCGGGTGTATAGACAGCGGCAGCACTGGCACAGACAGCAGACAGTCCAGCAGCGGCTCCTCTCGCCAAGGATGCCAGTACTGCTTTTTCGACAGAACCCGCCAGGTTGCGGTCAAAGCATTGCGCCATTCTTCTGAAAAGCAGCAGCAGTTTTTTGTTAACCGATTTAAGTTCCTTCAGCTCATTCGTCTGCAGCAACTGCTCGCCAGCAGCAACCTCGACACTGACCCAGCACACCAGAACAGCTTACCGGATTCCGGTGTACATACACCCCAAAATAGACTTCAGTTGCCTGCCGACGTGTTTGCTATGCTGTCCGCAACGGCCCATCAACACTGCCAACCCGCTCCGGCAGCAAAGGCGACAGCAGCAGCAGCGGACCACTCGGCAGCACCCGCGGCAGCACCGCCAGCAATAGCGGCATCTGGAGGGAAAGCGGCAGACAATGAACACAGCAGGGGGTTTCCTTGCAGCTGCTGCCGCTTCTTACAGTTTCCCAGCTTCGATTCGCTGCATTTGCTGCAAGTTTTTGGAGTGTACGCATGCAGTCGGGTGTCTCGCGAGTTCCTCGTGATGGAGCGGCTGTCTGGCCCCACACTTTTTGAATATTTGTGCAAAAAGTACAGCCAAGTTCTTCCTAAAGAGTGGGAGGCGTGTCAAATCATTGTTCCCATTCTTAAAGGGTTGTGCTGCATTCATCAAGAGGGAGTGAGTGCCGCTGCTGCTGCTGCTGGTGCTGCCGTTGTTTTCCTCCAGTTGTGCCATTTCCTGCTGCTGCTTTTGCATTCCCTCGCTACTACTGCTCTTGCTGCAGCTGTATATGATTCCTTCGCCCATGGTTCCGCTTTCATTGCTGTTGCCATGGCCTTTGCTGCTGTTTTCCTTGTTTGTTTTGCTGTGTCGTTCGCACGACTGCATTGTGTGCTGGAATTATTGCAGCAGCAGCTGCTGCTTCTTTAATTTAGTCTGTAGAGTGTGGTTCCTGCATGCGACTTTTAGTTTATCCACGGAGACGTCAAGCTGGAGAATATCATGTTTAGATCAGCTGCTCCTCATCCTGCTACTCTGACGCTAGTGGACTTGGATGGACTAACTCCTTTGCCCTCCGCAGCAGCACGTGCTGCGCAGGCGTACTCAGTTGCTGCCGCCGCTGCTACAGCTGCAGCTCAGCAGCAGCAGAATGCAGAGAGAGGGAAGCTGGCCAATGCGCCGGTAGGACGCTCGGAGGTGGCAGCAGCAGCCGCAGCAGCCGCATGCACGACGTCTCTAACTTCTTTGTTGAATGGGGAGGGAGGGGCCTTGGAGGGTTTGTGCTGCACCCCTCAGTATTTGCCTGCTGAGGTTGTCAGAGATCGGCGGCTGTCTCCCTTCGCCGATTTGCATGCTGTCGGCTGTATATGCTATCTCCTCATGGAAGGCTGCTTTCCGCATGAACGTGTCAACCTGAAGAGGTACGACAGACCGATGTAGCCTGTCCACGCTTGCGCATCAGCACGTAGCAGCTAAGGCGGCCGTTAGTATGTTGATTTTCTGTAGAGTCTGCCGCATCTTTCAGGTTATCATGCGGTTTACCACTGTGGTCGAGCCGCTTTTCTGTTGCTGCCTGTGCATGCATGTATTTGTTGTTGCAGTCAGGGAATAATGAGCAGCGGTCAGCTCTGCCAAAAGCTGTCAAAGGACGTCCGCTACCCTCGACTGAAACAGAAATATTCCACTTTATGCGAAAACTTCATGAGGAAACTCCTTAGCAGCGAAACCAAATATCGCTTTGAAACGGCAGCAGAGGCCCTCAAGCATCCTTGGATTAACTACGCCCTTGGCCTCCAATCCCCTGAAGAAAAACGCCATGAGCGAGAGTTGCTGCAGGAGGTGCTTGTCTCAGCAGAGAAAGCAGCAGAAGAAGCCATGCAAGCAGCACACAAAGCCGAACAGGCCGCAAAGGAACAGGCAGAGGCGGAAGCTGCAGCAGCAGCTGCAGCAGCTGCTGCTGCACATGCCGCCTCTCTCGAAGCCGCTGCGGCACATCGCGCTGCCCAAGAAGCAGCAGCAGCAGCAGCAGCAGCAGCCAAGAAGGCACAGGCTGAACAGAAGGCGCAGCAAGCTGCAGCAGCGGCAACAGCAGCAAAGTTCGAAAAAAGCAGGGCCGAACAGGCGGCAGAACAAGCAGCAGCAGCGGTGGTTGCGCTGGTGGAGTGCCGAGCTGGCAGCCCTCTAGCAGGGACAGAGGCCAGCAACAACCAGCTGCAGCATACCCCGAGGTCGCCCCTACCGCCTCTACCCTTGCCTTCGCATGCTGCAGAACAACAGCAGAAGATTGTGCTGAATGCCCCCCAAGCAGGAATGACTCCTGTTGCTCCTTGGAACGGTGCGCCGCAGCAGCGGTTCGGCGTCCCTCCACTCAATGCTGCAGCTGTACAGCCACCTGCAATAGCACGCGAGGACTCCTTCTTCAAAGGGGCAGCCCGTTTTGTTGCTGCAGCGCGCAGCCCGCGTACACCCAGAAGGCACCGCAAAGAAGCAGCAGCAGCACAAGCAGCGTCATCAGCTACGCCAGCAGCGACGCCTGCTGCAGCAGCGGTCTTAAGCCAGTTGGATTTGCAGCAGCAAAACAACCACCAGGGTCCTCCAAGCCCAGTAGAAACCCAAACAGCGGCAGCAGGCAGAGGGGAGGAAATCGCAGCAGAGTCCAACGGGTCTACTGCCGACTCCTCGGCTTTCGTCTTGATGAATGAACAACACAGGGCATTTGCAAAAGGAGGTGCAGTTGCAGCAGCAGCAAAACCATCCGTCACAGGGGCCTCAAAGAGCCTATATGCGCAGCAACAGCAGCAACAGCGGCTGCAGCAGCAACATCTGGCACTCGAGCAACAGCAGCTGCAGCAACAAAAGCACCGTAAAGCCACCCAAGGTACTGCTTTCCTACGAGGTCCCGATGCAGCAGCAAACGGCAGCAGCAGCAACGAACACGCGCAAGCCCCTGCTCCTGAAAATGCAGAAATCCCAGTTAATCTCTGCACCACGCGGCTGCAAGCCATACCTCAGCGTCAACAGGGCAGCAGCAGCAGTAGCACCAAAGGCGAACAGCAAGAGCAGCAGCAAAAGGCTGCTGCCGATGCCCCCCTAATGGAAGTCAATGGATTCCCTGTCGAGGGTCCCGTGATGCACCAACAGCCACAGCAACACCAACAGCAACAGCCGAAGCAGGAGCCACCGCAGCAACATATAAATAGCAAACTGGTTACGGCTGGTAAGAGGCAGGTGCAGCAACTAGCGTCTAGCCGCCACAACGGAGAGGTGCAGCAACAGCAACAGCAGCAACAACAGCAACAGCAGCACAAACCGGAAACAGGGGACGGAGAGAGTGTTCCTGGCTGGCTGGAAGGCCTCGTTGGCTTTTTGGGGGCAGTGGGGCCTCAGACACCTCGGGACACCGGGCGTGCTGGCTAGAGTAACAAAACCGCGAAAACAGAGGCTAGAGGCTTCCCTTCCAGAGCAGCTACTCCAGCAGTACAACAGGCAGCAAGCGACTCGTCCACAGAGACAGACCGCTCGTCCTGCAGAGAAACGTTGGTTGTCGCAGCTGCTGCACTGTAACAGCGAGGCGCGCCCTCGCAGCCGTTGTCTCCGTGTCACGTTTGTTCGTTTATTTTTGTCCGATGGAGGTATTTGTGAGGTGTTTGGCGTCGGGAGGGGGGACCAGTCCAATGGTCCTCTTCAGGTGCGTTTGTCTGCCTGTCCCTCTTTCGCTGCACCCGACTTCCACCTACAAGTGGCTGCAGATATTTGTCTTCTGCTTGCCGCTCCCTTTCCGCCACTCAAGTAGTTAGAGGAGATCCACTGGTCATATTGATAAACATAAGCAGGCCTATGCATAACCATATTTATGTGCCTCTCCATATCCTTCCAGTTTTTGCGCATCTCCTAAGACAAATTCCTTGTTTATTTTTTCGCTTATAACAGGCACTAACTGTAAATCAAGGCTCCATTCATAGCATGCCCTTAGGCTATGTAGGTGGTTCTGCTGTATCTCTCTTCTTATATTCTAGCTTCCGAGGCTCCCAAGATACCCCTTAAGGCTGCATGTGTTCGCCCCGCTAGAAAAGGCCGTAACGGCGCAAAGCGTCACTAACGAAGCAGATTCTATCCTGTCACCGTTGCTTATCGCCAACCCCCTTACACCTTAGGCGCGGTTTCACAAACATCGTTACTACTGTGGTTCGTACTGGCTACTGTAAAAGCTAGCTGACCTCACATGCACCTGCACTCGAAGTAGTGTCCACACGCCTCAAGCCAGTAACAACCGTCCACTGTTAGCGCTGCAGCAGAGATTCGTCGCAACAGGCATAGCTAGTGCAGTTGTTAACGTTCAACTTTTCCCCTGTATTGATCGGGTCCTAACCTCACACATGAGGCTGTCCGGCTGCGAACCACCACAACGCGTGGAGGGGGGAGGAGTGAACATAAACGAAAAATAAAAAGAAAAATTGAAGCAAAGTAAATGCGCTGCAGAGCGTGTAAGTAAGTAGACTGAACACAAGAGGGAATGCTCCAGATTTCAGTGTCGCGGCAGGTCAAGACATCAACAGCAACAGCGACACAATCAGCAGCCGTCCACAGGGCCCCCATGCGTTGTTTTGTGAAGATCCGGGTACATAAATGAAGTAGAGTACTTCTTTTTATTTATTTTTCTGTCAGATTCAACTATCGAATTCAGTGAACTCATCTTCAAGGGGTTTCCGCTCCAAAGCCTCCTCTGCTGGCCGCGGGCGGGGCCCCCCTCCTTAGTGTTATATGGAGGCTGCGTGTTGTAATGAAAAATATCTTTGTTTATTTTTTGTTTCATTTTTGCAAGTATGTGCAGAGCTGTAGAGGGAGAGGAAGAAGAGGCATAAGCGAAGGCCGCAGTGTGCATACCTGTAGCTCAACAGATTTTCTGCAATGGGAATCCTCTGAAGCGCAGGATTTAAGCGCGTGCTGACACATCACTTTTCCTTTTTGTTCTTGTTTTTACTATCTTATTTATCTACGAGGCTAACGCGGCCTACTCTGAAAACATATTTTGTCAAAACACAAATTCAGCTGAAACTCCCCAGCGTCCTCTAAACCCCTTGTCGTTGTTTCCTTGTTGGCTCTCTTGGCACCAAGGGGTCCTCTAGGAGGGCCAACCATCGCAGCACTTGTGTGAGGCAGACGAAACAACCGTAAAAACAAAGCCAGCCGACGAAACCCGCATAAAGAACACGCAAAGGTAGACAAGAAGGAACCTGCAAAGCGGACAAACGGAACAGGCAAACAACTAACACACTCAGATAAAACATACAATATAAGCAAACCAACAAAACAAACATACCAAGCAAATAAAGCGGACGGACAAACAAAAGAAGCAAACGCCAAAGTGAAGGCACAGAGTGTTGCATTTCTGGGTCATAGAGCGGCCCGAAGCTACAGCATTTTCTGTTGCTGCAGCAGTCGCGCTGACAATGGCTCAAAAGATTGACCGTAGGGGATCCCCGCAACCAGGGGCCACTCCAGAGGCTTCTAATGATCATTCAGAAGATGAGGAGTTGTGTGAAATGGTGGCGCTGTCCCCAGCGGGCCGTTGCGCCACCATGTGCATTTTTGGGTGTATATCCCTCATGTAAGGAGCCTTTAGTCTTCTTCCCTCTTCTCTGTTGACTTTCACACTCCATCATACCACTTGCATTCTTGTTCCTAACCTGTCTTTCTAGCTCTTCGCGGTGTCTGTATATTTCTTCTTTGTCCTCGTGTGTTGCTTTTTTTCCACTGTAAGCTGCGTGCGTGTTCTACATGCTTGTGCCGTGTTGTGTTGAATCGTTTGTAACAGTGTGTCTCGATACACCAGCATAGACGTACGGTGCCGCTGCTTTTGTTGCCCTTGCTGGGGTTTTTGTTTTAGGGGTTGCCGTTCTTCTGTAGTGCGCCGTCTGTCATTTTATCCTCCCTTTCCCGCGGGTTATTCGCTGCAAGGAGATCAGCTGTACATACAGGAGGCTTTCCACGGGGCCTCTGGAGGCCGCGGCTTCCGTGCTGCAGGGACAGAACAGCTGGTGCAGCGGCCCCCACCCCGAGAGGGCCAAGAAAGCATTCAGAAGCTCCTGCTTAGAAGTCGTCTGCCTGAACAGGTTATCGTTTGCCGCATTCCCAGGGGCAGGAAAAAGCATCTCGCAGCAGTCCTGCTACTGACTGCACCAGCGCCAGAAGCAGCAGCAGCAGCAGCAGCAGCAGCAGCAGCAGGTGGAGGCAGCGCTAGCCAAGGGGACAACGACGCACAAAGTATTGCACAGAGACTTAGCAGCAAACAACTCATTATCTTTTCGCATGGAAACAGCACTGATATCGGACACATGTTCGGACTGCACTATAGAATGTGTTTCAGGTGATTAGTAGACCCTAAAACCTACGCGGTGGTGTACGACCCTGAAACTGCTCTAAACCAGGCTTGGCTTTCCCTTGAGTCTCTGTGACTGTGTCACATTCATTTTAGTGCTGACATGGTCATCTGTAAAGCGAAGAAATACGTAATTATGGAGATTTAAATCAAATATCTAGATGCATAAATATAAAAGTAGCATAAATATAACAGTACAAAACATGCAGAATCTTACCCCGTTTTCCAACAAACAGCTGCAACTTGCACTTGCTTTTGCTTGCGCTTCTAAATTTCTTCGTTTTTGCAAGGTATTTGGAGTAGCTTTTCTTTGTATGTTCTTGTTCCGCAATTTCTAAATTGAGGGGTTTCTTAAGAGGGTGTGATTGCTTACTTTTGTACTTTTGTGCGCTTCAATTCAAGGTGCCAAGTGAACGTCTTGGCCTATGACTACTCGGGCTATGGTTGGAGCGACGGGAAGGCGACGGAGGCTGCGCTCTACGCGGACATTCGCCGTGTTGTTGCTTTCGCTGTCAACGAGCTCAAAGTGCCCCCCTACAAGATCATTCTAGTACCTCGAACCCTAAACCGTCAACTGTTAAACCCTAAGCTCTAGACAACTCCCCAAGAATACATTCGGAGGATTGTTTCATTTGCCGTCAGAGAGCTTAATGTGCCCTTCCACAGTCTCATTCCCGTGTCGGAATTCCCAAAGGTTGAGCTTTGACGCCATACAAACTCTTAAATGCCGAGCAAAACTGTTCCCCTAGAAGCTGGGCGCAGCTGCACATTTGGCCGTGTACGCCAGTGCGCATATATGCATCCTGTGTGCAGATTGAACCCTTCATTGCTGTTTGCTTGTTGAGCTTGCTTGCATGGCTTGATGCGTTTGTATACTCTTCTGTTTTCTGTCATGCGGCTCTGTCACTGTGGGGTTGTTTGTTTCTGTGCGCTTGTTTCCCTTCCGTTCGCCTGCCTACGTGTATATTTTGATCTTCCGCGTTTTGGCCCTCTCTTGTGTGTGGCTGAACAGTATGGACACAGCGTCGGTTCAGGGCCGAGCTGCGATTTCGTCTCCAAGAGAAAACAGAAACCCTTGGGTGGCATTATCCTTCATTCCTCGATTGCTTCAGGTATGAGCCCATCTGAAACACTTCAAGCCACCCATATGCGCTACATCGGGCTGTCCGCTGCAAAACACAGCAAGGGGTTCACGGTGCCGTATCGATGGATTTGGTTTAGGGATTTAAAGCCTAGGGATCAGCTACCTGGCTCTTTGGGTCTTTAGGTTTTGCTTGTTGGCGGTCTAAGCATTAACGGTTTGGAATACAGGCTCTAGGGCTTAGCGTTTGTTGTCTCTGGGTCCAAGGGTTGAGCTTTACAGTTCAGGGTGTGGGATGTAGGGTTTAGGGCTTGTTGCTTCCTCAAGGTCTGCGTCTCTTCATCAACAACATTGACAAGGCTCCTTGGTTCGATGCATTTCAAAATGCGGAGAAACTGAAGAAAGTTCACGACGTCCCGATGCTCCTCATCCACGGCCGCCTCGATAGACAGGTGATAGGAGCACACGAGCAGGGGCCTGCAGCAGGAGCGTCTGCACTTTTAGCAAGTTTATGAGACGCAACTGCGGTAGCAGCAGTTGTTACAGCTACGGCTTAGCTCAAGTCGCTACAGCAGCAGAGCAGCTGGGAGCAGGCTTATAATCGCAGCGAGACGAAGTGCAGGCTATGCATTGGTAACTATTCATGCTCCCCTGCTTTATGCACCAGCGGATGCCCCCCATGTGAGGTGTCAGTTGCAGGAACAGCAAATAGGCAGCAGCAGGAAGCTCTGAAACATGCTCTTGAGCTTGCTTCTGCATGCGCTTGCTTCTGGGAGTTCGCCTACGGGGGCCTTCAGGCCGCAGCAGCTTGAAAATGGTTGAATACAAGGAAATAAAGGGTGTGTTGTTTGTGGGTGTTTCTGCAGGTGCCTTTTTCGCACTCGCTGAAGCTGGAGGCATCCTGCCGGGAGGCAGACGCCCGCTTTGAGCAGCAGCAGCAGCAAGCTAGCCGCAGCCGGTGCTGGTTGGGGCCGTTCCTGCTGAGCCCCCGGTCAGAGCCTCCCGAAGAAAGAGCGGCAGAGCTGCAGAGGCATCGTGTGCAGACGTGGTGGGTGCCGGACGCAGACCACAACGACGTCGAGCACAAGGCAGGGGTAAGCAGCTGAGCTGTACATGCACATCACAACCAGAGTGGTCCCAGCATGTGCTATTCAATGATTAGAGTGTACTGCGATGCTTTCTTGGTTGTGCTTGCACGGATAGCCTGTCAGTGCTGTAAGATTTATCGCTTTTCGCAAAGGGTATAGGGTTCACGGTAGAGATTGGAAGGGTTGGTTAAGGGGTGAGGAGGCGCGGAAGGCTCAGGAGAGCGCTTATGTCTAGGATTTGCGGACGTGCAGGATGAGTACTACGCCCGCATATCTGCTTTTCTAGAGTTTTGCGCTAAGTGGCACGCAGAACGAGCAGCGAAATTCCCAAACACATGAGTCAAGATGACGCAATGCGTCCCGATAGTTCAAGGTTGAGGGTTAGGAGGTTGGAATTTGGCGGGCAGCATGCGTTCTCCGTCTAACGCCGGTCTTTGTTGTTTGGTTTTTCTCCAGTTTTTAGTGACTAATTAATTGCGCGCATTTGCTGCACCTCGGCGAGCGACCGTGGGGCGTCTGTGCTGTGGTGTATGTACACCGCATGGACGAATTCGTGGGCCCCCGGTGCATTATGAATAGACACAATTTGCAAATAGAAAACTCTGAATTCTGGACATCGAGGAACATACTTAGCGTTGTTCATCCGGAGCACGTATGTATTCTATCCAGCAAAAACTATTAGCGAAGGATGTCGGGAAAGGAGGAAGACCTTTTAGATCCGTATATTGCTCATTGCATGTATTACCATACGTAGCGACCAGGCCGAATGACACGCATAGGAAAGAGAACAAACAGAAGAGACCAATGGCTATAACGCGAGGGGGGCAACAGAATGAAGAAGGCAGCTGGACCTTATCGAGTCTGCCACTTGCTTTCACGCTATTCCCCATGCTTCTCAGGCCTGTGCCTCCAGGTCAAGCTGCAGGAATGCCTGGCAGGGTTCGACAGAAACATGTGGATGTACCGATGTTTTTCTCTATGTCTACGGTGGCTACGGAGAGGAACATAGTTCTGAGTAATCAACTCCAAATGTGTTGCTGCACAGCTAGGATAGGGGCATGGATTTTTAGAGTGATTTCCTTCATGGGAAGTGCTTCCAACAGAGGAGGAAGAAGCATGACAGGCGACAACACTAACCTTCTCTGGCGTCCCAGCCGCTGTGCTTGCGTGTTTGCGACAGCTGGAGATGGAGACATTACGGGATGCTTGGTGCTGTGCAGACGATTTCCCACTTAGGCCTCTCTGAGACTACTGCAAGTAGCGGCGACCTAGTGTAAAGCCCGTGACACTCCTGAGCACCGCATGCTGGGAGGGAGACGGAGTTGCGCGATCCCCAGTGCAAGCGGGTGGCCGGCCTGCCGGCCTTCCCTGGCGTACTGCTTATTTGTGAAGTCAGTTCGGTTACAAAGAATAGCGAGAAGCGTCTCTCGTGAACTACCGAACGTTGTCGTCAGTGGAGGAAAAAAAAAACGATATAAGCCGTATATTGACGTTTTGTGGCAACTCGCACAAATTCAACTTCTCAATTGCTAAACACAGTGAAAAATTTTCAAAATTTCAATACACAAATTCCTCGACATCATTAGCTGCCAGCCATTATTTCTTCATGGCCATGTAAGCAGGACCTCAAACTTTCTACGGAGCCCGCTTCGTGTGAGTCCTGCATGTGAGAAACTGGGGCTCGGTGGCATCATATTTCAATACATCTAAGAACCTCCCCTTCAAATATCCTTACTGTGAGACCCCTCGGGCACCAACTGGACCAAGCCTTCAAGACATTCGGCTTTCGTAGTTGCATCATGACGGATTGATAGCATATCTCAGTTGTTAGCTGCAGAGCCTTTGCACTGCAGTGAAGACCCCTCCACCCATTTTCCTTGAAGCACTGATTACAACAGCCTCCATAGATAGTGTATGCGTTCCTCTCTCGGGGGGGCTAGGAGTCGCACCCGTTCGTTTTAGTCCTATCACACGAACATCAGTGCTTTTGTCTGTTGAGTGCAATGTATCCGTTGAGCAGAATACTAACTGCGTAAAAAACTGTTGTACTTCCTCAACGCAAGGGGAAGAACAACAATTTTCGTCGAAGAGCCACTTAAATGTCATGAGCCAACCTGATGCAGGCTACATGCAGCGTGTTTGTTTGGACGTATCCTATAAGACTAATGTCAGCAGTAGGCACAAATACTTGTCATGAGGGTTCTTTAAATGCAACTGGAGTCGACTTCCAGTCCCTAGGCGTCCTATTCTCTGCTCATGAAAACTCTGGAATTGCATTAGAGGAGGCGACATGTCGTGAGGTGCACTGTACCTGGCTCCAACACAAAGGGGGACGGCAGTAGGCGGTCCCCTATCCAAGCACCGGCATTGGCTAGCACTGGCTGGATGTACATACGCCTTAGGCAGTTGCTGATAGATCTGGCCTGCCCACTGTTTGCCTATTCCAACCGAGTAAGACTTCGTATGCCCACTCCAGAGACGCTTAACATTGCTGCACAGACTGTGCTACATTCAGTTGCATATACCTGTTGAAGTGGCTACCAGTTGCCAGTCGTAGCACTTCTTGTCGTTGCTGGTGCTGCAGTCGAACACCCGAATGCTAGCATAACAATGCCACTACTGATGTTTGCTGTAGGACTGTAGTTAAATGCCTTCTGAGCTGGCAGCAGAAGGCATACCGATGACCACTTTAAGTAATTGGGAGTTCCGCCAGCTTAGATATACTACGTATACGTGACACGATGCGTATATTGCACAATACCGCTATATCTGCGTTTCTCCTTCTACGTCTTCTCACTGCTTTTCCCTTGCGCGTTACTCGCTCTCGCTCTACGGCTGGGAGAAGCGCTGGCGTGCATGCAGCCCCAGGAAAAGACCAGTCCATGAATTCCAATCTATATTTCCAGCTTTCCTTCTGTGGTTTAATCAAGTGAGTACGTGCTGCATTATTTCAAGTGCCCAAGAAGTCTTAGATGTACACAAATCCCACGCATGCACGCCCGCACGAGCCTCATCGATACCCCACAACGGGAGGTTATGACCTTCCGAGCACTTGTTTCAGTTTTGTTTTCTTCTAATTTCCTCTAATATTTTTTCATTTTAATTAAGTGTCCCGAAAAACAGCGAGAGGGGCAGAACCCTTCCAACTCGCGGCATTCGCTGCGCGCGAATGACCGCAGCGCACGGGAGCTTATAGGCCAGGGATTAGGGTTTGGGGTTTGAGTTTTTATGAAGATGTTTAGCTACAAGTTCAGCAATCTTCTAGGAGCGCCATACAGCTGCAGCCATGCACATGTGTCCTTCGACAGACGGGGCTCCTGCTTGTTTGTCCCCAGCAGTAACCGCGTGTGCCGCTACACCCTAGACTCCACGCCAACCGGTTCAGGCCCCATTCCCACACCGGGCGGGAGCGAAAGTAAGGGGCGAAACGCATTTGACGTACATGCGGCTTCATCTTCGGGATCTGACGAGGGTGGAGTTACAGCAGAGAGCAGCCGAGTCACAACTTACCCATTTGAGGCTCGCGTTGACATATCACATTTTTGTGTTCGTTCTGACGGCCTTCTAGCAATTTCTATTGATATTCATGGGCAAGGCCTCGTCATCAACCTTGCGAAAGGAACCATTCTGAATCGCATTCGGTTCAGAAGCAACACCTCCGCTGCGAAACTGAAGTGGAAGGCAGAGAAAAATCAACACTTTGTTGCAGCAGCAGCATTCTCTCCCGACGATGTCCTCTTTGCTATTGCATGCGGGCGGACCATTCAGGTGCTCTCTTTGGCTGCTTCTTTGCTACTAGACGCCTTTCTCAGTGCTTCTCGCTTTCCGTTCCGGTGTCACCCTCGCATTTTCTTTTTCAAATTCATCTCTGTTGCTGCTTTTGTCTTTAAGTTGTGAAATACTAATGGGGTGTGCTAGCTGAGCATTCAGTTGCGCGCTTACTTGATTTCTTTGTTTGTTTGTTTGTCTTCTCGCTGTGGTTGTCGCTCGTTGTGTTCTGTGTCTCTCGGAGTCGACATGTCTGTCTGTTCTCGTAAGCCCCCGCCTTTGTATGACTTTTGCTATGTACGTACACTGGACACTTGCGGTGCACAGAATGTGTTGTGTACGCCGCTTCTGCTACTGGAGTGTATGTAGAGTGCAGGTGGGGGTTTACGCCCAGTGCATCATTGTGTCCTCGTTTTGTGTGTTGGGGTGGTTGCACAGCTCTGGCACTCTCCGAGCGCGTGGACAAGATACCAGCTTCATTTGCTCCATTCTTTTACACTGCACCAGCAACCTATAACCTGTTTGTCTTGGAGTCCCGATTCTCTCCACCTGGTGTCAGGCTCACAAGACTGCACTGTGCGTCTATGGCGTGCCCGGGGCAAATGGGGTGAACGCCCACCTAGCGCGCCCTCTATCTCTGCTTCCCAAGAAAAACAGGAGACAGAAGGATCAGCACGAGCAGCAGAAGGAGCAACAGCTGAAGGAGGAGCACCAGGAGAGAGCAGCACCATACAAGACGCAGAGCAGGCGTACAGGGAGGCGGTGGATACTTCTTTTGTGCCTTCGGCCTTTTTGTCGCATCGCCACGAGTTGAAATTTGTCTGTTTTTCCACCTGCTTGACTCGCATTTACTCTGTAAATCGCGAAGGGTGTTTAATTGTTTGGGTGTGGCAGTCGCTGGCCGAGGCGGAAGAAGAAGCAGGAGAAGATTCAGCAGCTGCAGGAGGAACAGTGGGGAGAAACCCAGGTATCAAGAACGCTGCTCGCCCCATTAACCCTGATTTCTTTCAGCAGCGACGCGAGGCGCAGCGGCGAGGAGAGCAGCACTATCCCGCCGTTGTGGGGTGTACGAAGAACTTGGCTGTGCCTGCGGATGAGTTCATTGATTATTCCAGAGGCGTATGGAAGATGGAACAGAAAGCATACTGCAACCAGCAACCAGGCCAGCGGGTGTCGCATGCAGCGACGAATATATCTCCTTTTTACAAATATTCTGCTGAGACGAGCGGGGGACGTGGGGGCTCCAAGGCGCCTCCTCAGTATTTATTGGTGGGGTTTACAGGCGGGATGTTTCAGCTGTACACTCTGCCAGACCTGGGTGCAATCGTGAAGTTGTCGTTGGGGGTTTCTTCTCTAGACAGTGTTAGTTTGTCCTACGATGGGGAATGGGTTGCAGCAGCAGCAGCGGAAAACAACACACTGGTGGTGTGGGAGTGGCGCAGCGAGACCTATGTGCTACGGCAGCAGAACCCACGACATGGCTTGCGCTGTGTTGTCTTCTCTCCGGCAGCCGATGCTTCTGGAGCGGGAACGTATAGAGTAGGGGGCCGTGTGGGCACAGGAGGTGTTGCGCAGCAGCGGCTGGGGGGAGGGGCCTCAGGGCTTGGAGGGGGCACCCCGGGGGCACCCCAAACCCTGGGCCTCGGCACAAGCCGGGGGTTGGTGGGCACAGGCAGCATAGACGGGCTTGTGAAGCTGTGGGACGCAGAGAGCGGATTCTGCCTCGCTACATTCGCTGCACATGCAGCTGCTGTCTCTGCATTGTGCTTTTCTCCTACTGGAAATGCTGTCTTCTCCGCGTCGCTTGATGGCACTGTTCGTGCGTTCGATATTCTCCGACTCAAACCTTTTCGGTGAGGCATACTGCATATATATATATATATATATATATATATATA
>NW_013564833.1:0-5234 GCF_000499605.1 Eimeria maxima | reverse complement strand
CCCTAACCCTAACCCTAACCCTAACCCTAACCCTAACCCTAACCCTAACCCTAACCCTAACCCTAACCCTAACCCTAACCCTAAACCCTAACCCTAACCCTAACCCTAACCCTAAAACCTACATCCTAAAACCCCTTCATGGTAAGCCTAACTAAAACCCCTTCATGGTAACCCCACTGGGTACTGCCACGACTATTTTAAAAATTTGACAAATCGTATGTTTCTCTGTTTTTCCATTTTGACAAATGTATACATTACCGTAGGAATGCAACACCTATTGTTTTCAGGTAGCACATACTTACTGCATGATAATTCAGCAAGTCGCTTTGGTAACTCGTATAGACGGTTGCCTCTACAGCGTTCGCCAGTCTCTAAAATATCTGTAAACACGCGATGCACTAAGGCCACACTTCCGTAAGATTGCTGCTGTGTCTCATTGGGTTTCGTTAGCTATGTGGTACGTATTCTGTACTACGCTGAGAAGGTTCATTGAAACAGCAACAACAGATTGGAGCAGCAGCACCAGCAGCAGCGGCGCATAGCGTACAGCACATAGTGTACGTAGGGCATGAGAAGTCTGAGAGTCGGAGACTACCGATGGAGTTGCAGACTCCCTGGGAAATGCGGCTGGATGTCAAAGCAAGATCACCAGTCTCAGATTCTCTGGGAAATTCTGCTGCTGATTTCTCCAAATGGAAAACTTAAAGCCTATCACGGTTCTCAGGGTGCCACAAAGGGGTGATACGCTCATACATAAAAGGTGGAATTCGCACAAAGTTCCGCCTGCACAACATGCACTCTATCTAGAACTCGCTGTACCATGTTTCAGCTGTGGCTTAATTTACATATTCCAAACATACTCTAGCCACTCTCAACGCTACGGTTTAGTCGACGCCCCTTGAGAGGCAACCCCACATAAGGCTTTTACTTTTGGGTGAAATGGGTAAAAGCAACTTACTAGCCGCCACCACCTGGTACTGTAACCTAACGTAGAAAGTTGCAGTGATACATGTGGGCAAATGAGCCCGCCTTGATTATACCGACAAGGCACAGCATCTGAAGGTGTAAGCATCAAACTCACCGCATGTCCTAAATTTAAACAGTAAACTCTAGGAGTCTTTGATCGGCCGAACAGCGCAGGACGGAAAAAGTCTCTAATCAGCTGCTACCAGCGCAACGAAACCTCCCGAAGGCCCATTTTCCTTCCATAAAATGTCTGGACTCCTTAGGTTAGTCAAGCCTGCTAACGTTCACTGCCTTGTTGATTGTAAGTGCCCTTTCCTAGTGCCACTTCGTTACGCACAAACTATATGCAACCGACATAGCTCCTGCATAGAGGAATAATGCACCTGTAGTCGTTTAGTGATATACCTTGACTTCTGCAACACCATCATTAGCAGCATTGTCCCTGCTTCAACATTTCTCGGTTGAGTTCCAAGACAACTAGAGAATAGAACCTTGCGCCGGCCTTCTGTAGACTAAAAACTGAACAAGCGCATGCACCTTCTGCGAATAAACGACATCCACAGAGAGACAACTGACTTTCTTTGTGCATAAACATCTACAAGTGAAATGCGAAGCACTCAGTAGGTCAAATGCTACCCATACTTCGCAATCCAAACACCAAGAAAACTGTGGTTTGTCTAAGGCCACAGCAGACCACGGAACTTGCCGTCTGTATTACGCACCATCAAACGCTATAAACCTAACGCAGTGAACACAAATTGTTTTTCTCCTTGTGCGTATACTTGCATTCCGGGCAGTTCCAATCTGTTCATCTGCTCTACAATGCGGATGACGAAAACAGGGGGATGGAGATACAAGCCACACCAGATATCATGACGCACCTCCTGTATAGCACCACATGAACTGCTCCCAACCATATGCATTCGGCAGAGGAACTCCGTTTCGAAATGCTGACGGAATACAAACAAGGGGCGTGAAGAGGTGGGTCACAGCGGAGACCGTACTTACCTTCTGCGAAATTTGCCCTTACACGCACGATGCACAGTGGAGGCAGCTCGATATTCACCGTAAAGTCGTCCGTCTACGTGATTAAGTGCTTCAATTGTGTCCTGCTCTCCAGAATAGGAGGAAGCCACAGCACCTGTGTGTATCGACAACCAACGACAAACCACGCAACTGACCTTCTGTAAAGACACATATTTTTTATCCTACATTGTAGTTGCAGGAAATCCGCGTTGCTCTTGCAGAGGAACTCGACTGCTGTGACGCCCTGCCTCCTACGCCAAACGCAGTTGGCAACCCTTGTTGCCCCGTGTTCATGTGTGCTGTCGCATACTCAAGGAATCCACGATGGCATTTTCTCCAGAATGCGAAGGTGCCACAACAGTAGGTTGTCAGCCGCCCTGCGCGTTCACTGTTAAACACCTCATCTGCAGCAAAATACCATACAAAGTGAATGGCATAGCTGGTCTCCCTGCGCACTGTCGGCTCCACAAGTAAAGGGTATATCTATGCAATGCTGGCATACGCTCCAGAATGCATAGATAGATCGAACAAGCCGTGTGGACAGACAGGCCACAGGTGCCATCGTATGCTGTTATTTGAAACAGAACATAATGCTGCTACACAAAATGCACAATAGCCTCTTACTGTATCTGTTTCTACGAGTGACCGTTCGCATACGTTGCACAATTAGTCCAGGCTTCTGCCTCACTGTACGAGGGAAATTCAAACCGCAAGTTTGCACAAACAAGCAGAAGTAGCGACGCATCTCACGTCCTGTGATGTACCACATAGCGGCTGTGGTATTGCAGTGTATGGCACATCCCACAGAAGCTGCAAACGGTGTCCTCATTTGGCCTGAACCATGATTATTTACTTCACTGGGTTGCCCTGGTTTTGCTCTTTGTGGTTGTACCGTTGCAATTAAGCATGGGAACTCGCAGGAATAACGGCAAGCTGAATTCACGGTGTAACTGCCTTGCTGAAATGCGTTTTCACCATACAACAAATCGCGCCACACTACAAACGTTTCCTCCTCACCCCAGACACGTACGACGACAGCTAGGTGCGAGTTTGTTGTGTTCAATGATCACCTCATGCCACTGCGTGATGCTCCATTACTATTGGTTAGAACAAAACCATCCAGAGACTGCCACGCCAAGCAACATCCAAGAAGTAGGATGAAAGTACTAAGCAAGTAACGGCTACTGGGCACTCAGACTAACGTCCTGCAGTACGCATGCGGTACAAATGCCACATTAGCCAGATGCTGGTGTACTTCGCATGCCCGAGTCATCCACTGGTTTTGTGAGGCTGAGTATATCTCACTAAAGTTGGAGCTGCATCGGATTTTGCTATTCTGTCGACGCACGGCTGCTGGATTTATTGAGCGCTTCGTGCCACCGTGTAACCCTCCAATATTTGTGGGATGCTAACTACCAACCAGCGACTTCCAAGTCAAGAGCAAAGAGAGATATGTGAGGAAGGCAAGTACTGGTTGAACTCGGACTGACGTCCTGCAGTACGCATCCGATGTAAATGCCATAGTGGCCAAAGTGCACCAGCATTCGGCCAGATGTTTTTTCTGTGACCCCTTAACCAGATGGTTTGGTATCGGCTGCACGTCGTTTTGATCTCCCATCTTTATAATTCGTGTTGGTTGCAAACTCGGATGCTCGCCTTCTCTTCGCCATTTACGTGCACCGTGGGGCAACTACAATCATACAGTGCAATTCATATCGTCAATGCTAATAAATAATTTGGTGCAAAATACTGCAGAGTTCGTGCTTTCCCCTACCCCATATCGCAGTTCCTATGCATCGACGCACATATTCACCAGAATTATTCCTAGTGTCAAACTTATTCTGGTGTGTCGCAGTGCTGAAGGCCACCTTCCCAGCACGGACCCAAGCATACCACTTTTCCAACAACAACTGCTTCTATTTCTCATCGGACTGCAACTCCATAATTCTACACTAGAGCGCATTCACATCCATAACTGCAACCAGAAGGCACAAACCATAACTATCCCTATATGCACGTCAAGCAAATCGTTTCGTCCTTAATTGCATACTTCCTGGGAAAACTGGTATAAACAATAACCCCAGAAACGCCTTCGTCTTACCTTCCCCTTAGACGAGCATATACAACGTAAGCCCATACAATGGCCATCTCGGCGCTTCGCAAATTCTGCGTATATATCAATCGATAGACGAAGATTATTAATCGCGACCAGGGCATCCAAGATAAGCCAACCGCAATAAGCCAACTGCAAATCAGTGCTCCTGACTGCATGGGGAGAACTTGCCCAATCGCTCATTGTTTAGGGAGGACCGAAACATAGGGATCGTTCACTTCACTCACGATCGGCTAGGCATACCAGCCGAGGTACGTTGAGTCACGTTTACCTCTGACTATTATGGAAGAGTGCCACAAACACCTGTCCGCGAAATGCGTAGCTACAATACGCCTCTACAACACACAGGAAGACTTCAGGAGCGTTGATGTATATGTGTATCTGCACAATAAACGCATTTATTTGTGTTTTTGCTTCATTAAAAAAGCAATTAAATGTAATTATTTAGGGTTAGGGGCCGATGAACCGGTGAGAAAACGTGTTGGCAGCGCTATACGCGGTAGGGATGCAAGCAGTGACTACGTGGGGGCTTGTACAAAGAGTCAAGTGGCACTGGGTAATGGTTTGTATGATTGCAGTTGTCCTACGGGGGACGGGAATAGCGAGGCGAGGGCAGCGATATTTAGCGCATCCTACACAAATTATTTAAATCCGCATCTTGCCTTCAGAAGAGAATGCAAGGACCGTAGGTAATCATGCACCTATTGTCTAAGTCGAAGTAACAGCGAAGCCATACTGTAGACGATCGGCTGTAGTTCGGCAGCACTGGTCGACGTCCACTACAGCCGGCAGTTCTAAATCCGAAACCTCTTATTTCGACGTACGCAGCAGGTGCCCAGCGATATACGGCATCGGCTTTCCTTTGTGCAAGCGACATACGGATTTACACAATCCGTATTCAACACGCCAATGCCCGCTGACCGCCTACCTCTAATACCATGCCACGTAGGAAGGCTATAATCACATCCACTCACATGCGCATATGCATGTATGTATGTGACCAAATAGGCTGCAACGTTACATTTCCTATACACCCAGCACGCCTGTGATGCGGCTCCCAAGTGCATACTCTCTGAGCAAAACGGCACGCCATGGAAAGGCCAGAAAAGATTTCCTCTCACCGTTCCCT
>NW_013564832.1:0-5216 GCF_000499605.1 Eimeria maxima | reverse complement strand
TATTTATTTGTCTTGTTTTGTTTGTTTACATATATATATATATATATATATATGTATGTATATCTATATACGTATACAAACCTGTATATAAAGGGTTTAGTGGGTACGAGGGTTTAGGGTTTAGGGTTTAGGGTTTATATATAAATATTTGTTTACCGTTCCCTTGTTCATAGTATACCACCAACATAAACAAATACAACAACAATAACAACACAGTCATGTATATTCTAGGGTTTACTAGGGTTTAGGGTTTACTAGGGTTTAGGGTCTAGGGTTTATAGGGTTTATATATTCCCTTGCTTATGTCATACAATAATCATCATAAGAAGATAAAAGAAGAGACATGTTTCTAGGGTTTACTGTATATTAGGGTTTAGCCTAAACCCTAGTTTAGGGTTTAGCCTAAACCCTAGTTTAGGGTTTACAGATATATTTAGGGAGTATATAATATATTCCCTTGTTAAACAAGAATAACTAGATAGGTATTTAGTGTTTATTAGTGTTTATTATTAGGGTTTAGTGTTTACGAGTATTTATTAGGGTTTAGGGTTTATGAGTGTTTATGTATTCGTATATATCTATGACATAACAACACCATCATACAATAAAACACTTTCTGTATTAGTGTTAAGGGTTTACGAGTGTTTAGGGTTTACGAGTGTTTAGGGTTTATTATTATTGTTTATTAGTGTTTATTATTATTATTATTATTATTATTATATAAATATAAACATATAAATATATTGAATAATAATATATAAAAGAATGTATAATAGAGGAATAGATAAAAGAGTGTATATGAGTGTTTAGGGTTTATGAGTGTTTAGGGTTTATGAGTGTTTAGGGTTTATGAGTGTTTAGGGTTAATGAGTGTTTAGGGTTAATGAGTGTTTAGGATTTATGAGGGTTTAGGGTTTATGAGGGTTTAGGGTTTATGAGGGTTTAGGGTTTATAGATATACCTGTTTAGCAAGAAGAATATGTTCTCTAGTTTGTGGCATAGCACCATCATATGCAGAAACAACAAGAATAGCCCCATCCATGCATGCAGCCCCAGTAATCATATTTTTAATATAATCTGCATGCCCTGGACAATCAATATGTGAATAATGACGATTTTTTGTCTCATATTCAATATGTGTTGTATTTATTGTTATTCCTCTTCTTCTTTCTTCTGGTGTATTGTCTATTTCTTCATAACTTTTATATATATTTATATTATTATTATTATTATTATTATTATTATTATTTTCTAAGGATAATACACGAGTTATTGCTGCTGTTAATGTTGTCTTGCCGTGATCTACATGACCTATTGTTCCTATATTTATATGGGGCTTTGTTCTTATAAATGTTCCTATTGCAAATGTACGAATAGAGGAAGGACAAGATAAATAAGAAAAAGAACAAGGAAATACACAATATTTATTTAATCTATTCTTATTCTTAGCCGATAAAATAAGGGAATCATTCCTTCTTAATGGACTCAATACAGAAAATAACCTATATGTACTACATACTGTTCTTCCTCCAGTTGCTGCAGCAGCAGCAGCAGCAGCAGCAGGAGTGCTGCTAAGAGGGAAAGAAGAAAATACCCTTGGTAACGACATTTCTACATTTGATGAATAAAAAGAAGAAATAAATATAAAAAGAAAAAAAAAAGAAAAAAAAATCAATATACAATTATTTATAGTTAACTTTAACCCCTCAATTCAACACCACCAACAGTAAACCCTAAACCCTCCGAAACTAGAAAACCCTAAACCCTAAACCCTCAGATATAAACACTCTAATAAAATAAATTAAAAAAAAGAAAATAAAAGAAAAAAATACAAAGACAATAAGTACAAGAAAAAGAAAAAGAACAACAAGAATATTTATTGCTGATTATATATACACAACAAGCCCCATCGATTAATGTGTATGCATGTATATATGTATTTGTGTATGTATTTCTTTGTATCTCTCTCTTCTTTTATTAATTCATATTAATTATATATTCATTATTTACATAAAATTATATTTTATTTTATTTTATTCTTTATTTTATTTAATTATTCAATTCTTCTAACAATTCCTTCTTTCCTGCTCTCTGCGGTGTATATGATGATGATGTATCCACAGGTAAGCAAGTACTCATCTATGCGCTGCTGCTCTTTTTTCTTCTTTTTTTCTTCTTTTTTTGTATAAAATCATTATTTTTTAATTTAATTAATTATTCTTTTTTTTATTTTATTTTAAATATATAATTTAATTCATTCACCCATATCCTTGTCCGCATATAGTGGTGGTGGTGTGCGCGTGTGTGTCTGTATGAGCTTGTATAAAAGGAGGTAAAAGGAAAGAAAAAAAGAAAGAAAAAAATATATAAATGTAGATAAATAAACATATTATTATTATATTTAATTACTCATATTTATTAAATAGTAAAAGTAGATATTTATTAATAATAAATATTTAATTAAATATAATTATTTTTATATATATTATTACTAAGATATAATTATTTCCTCCTCCTCTCCAAAGAAGAAATATATTCCTTCATTCATAATAATATTTTATTTTCTTCCTTTTCTTTATTTAAGTCTCTTAACTACATAAAATATATTTATTAAATATATTTATATTTATTTTTTTTATTTAATTATTCCTTTTTTTTGCCTCCATTTATTCGCGTCACTAAATAAATAAATATTTTAATAAAATATTTTATTTAATATTTTTATATAGATTTAAATAAATGTTTAATTAAATAAAATAATTTATTTTATTATTTTTATCTTTTTATTTATTTATAAATAAGAAAGCAACAAGTGGACTTTCTTGTTGTATAGTCAACTAGGTATTTATGCAGAAAAACGGAGAAAAAGAAGAGAAAAAGAAGAAAAAGGAAAAAATAAATAAGTGAACGAAATAGGAAACTCAATTAAATAAAATAAAGGAAGAAGTTCTTCTTTTTTCTTCTTGCTTCCTGTTCTCATTGTGTGCCGCTTGCTGCTAAGACCACGAGGAGGAAATAGAGAATCCTTCTTCTTCTCGCTTCGCTTCTCCCCGTATTTATATTTGTTAAAATAATAAAATATTTATTTTTTTATTTTATTTTAATTTTATTTATTAATTTATTTTCTATTTAATTAAAAGAATGCAACATTGACAGATATTGAACAGGATACCCCCGCCTCTTTCTCTCTCTTCCTCTCCCTACCGAGACGTGCAGACAGAAAATTTTTCTTTTCCTTTTTTTTTAGTTTATTTGTGTATTTTGTATAAAAATAACAATATTAATCATTATTAATTATCATTTATTTAGTATTTATTTATTAATTAATTGTTTTTATGCAATTAATTCCCTCAATGTAACCTAGTTATGCTGATCTGCTAGCCACTACATTAATAACGTCTTTGTCTGTCGACCCTCTCCTTCTTTCCGATTGTCGCTTCTTCTTCGTCTTGTTGTCTTTTTTCTTTTTCTTAATTTAATTTTATTTAGTTTATTTAAAGAAGTATATTTTAATTTATTTATTCAAACAGGTCTATTGCAATAATAAGGCAGCAGCTTTGTTATAAGTTGACGACGAGCAACTGCTGCTCGTTGAATGGTATTCAACGCAGTTGGGGTGTATAGGCAGCTCATAAAGTTGAACTGTTGATTATCCTTTTATGACGAAATCATAAATTAAATTTATTTTAATGAGTAGAATATAAAAGACAATTAACTCAATAGCTTACGGACACTGCAGTATATATGGATTGCTCTTTATAGGTATTCTTACTGATTAAGAAGAAGAAAGCAGGTCCCTCCTCTTTCTTTTCTTTCTGCTTCTTCTTCTTCTTCGTATATGACCACAATAGGACAATGGATAATCATTTTTCTTCTTCTTCTTCTTTATCTTCATCATCATGCCGTATAATAGACAGTGTTACCTCCTCGAAATATAACCAAGAAGAGGAGGTTTCTTCTTCTTTTTCCTCTTCATTCCCTCCTCCTTCATCGGCTGTTGACGGCAATTCTTCTTCATCTCCTCCTCTTCCTCCTCCTCCCCCTCCTCCTTTTCCTTCCTCTTTTCCTTCTTTTTCTTCTTTTTCTTCTTTTTCTTCTTCTTTTTCCTCTTCTTCTTCTTCCTTAAACATAGACAATTACTTTGACAGTTTATTTGGTGGTGATTTATGTTGTAAGTTATGGTTTACAACCCCACGTTCTTTTTCTCGTAAATTATTAACACGTCTTACGGATTTATTAAGAATTGCCTTAGGAGAGGAACAAAGAAATACATTAAATAAACATATACCTAATGATATTCTTCGTAGTCTTGCAGGACATACAAGAGAAAAAGTCTGTCTTGCTAATCATAAATCTTTTTGGCCTTATCCTCCAACTCTTCTTTATTTATATAATGATTTAGATGTAAGAAAAGGGAGTCGCAATTATATTATTATTTATTGATATAATAAAATATATACATAATATATATCTCTTATACATTCCTGTCTATTTATTGCTGGTGCATGTGCTGCTGCTTCTGTTGCTGTTCCTTGTGTTTTGCTCTATTCATCTTTTCCTTTATTTGTTGGTATTTGTCTTGTTGTTTCTCCTCTGCTAATGTTATTCTTCTGCAGTCCTCATGCACAACACCACAACGCCACCACAACACATATAAATAAATAAATAAAATAAATAAATAAAATAAATAAATAAAATAAATAAATAAATAAATAAATAGAAATAAAATAGAAATAAATAAAAATATGTATATATTTATATACAGGTATATGGAGGAGTTCAATGTATGGGTGAGATGGTAGTACAGAATTCAAGTCAATTGCATTGGGGAATTAATTTGGCCATCGGCGTCAAATCGGAATCAACAAATTGTGCGGGATCTGATTTCTGGAGATTCTGTAAGGAATGCTCTTATGGATTATTCTGTGAGCAAGAGGAGGAGGACGACGACAACGATACACAGCATGGACAGACAGGACACCAAGGAGGAAAAGGAGGGACAGGAGGAGGAAGACGAAAAGAAGAAAGAGCAACACCAAGAACAACAGGTAAAGCTAAACGAGAAAGACGCAAAGGATATCATCATAAAAATAATAACGGACAAATGCTCACTCAATTATTCAATACAGCTTATCAGGTAAGAAATACATTATTTATATTCTTTATTTATTATTTATATAAAATTAAGAAATAAATATTATTCATAAATTTATATA
>NW_013564831.1:0-5190 GCF_000499605.1 Eimeria maxima | reverse complement strand
TATATATATATATATAGTCTTGTGGTCCCCCCAGCTGCTGCAAGCGCAGCAGGAGTGACGCCGACTCCCACGCGCAGCGCAGCAGCAGACCTTTACCTGGGGTTTGGGAAGGTGTGGCTTTGATATGGGATGTACGATTGCCTCCACTGGGTAGCATACCGGGGCTGCAGCAAGCAGGGGACTGTGGAAGATAAATCTGTGATTCATGCGTTGGCGTTGTGCCTTGCAGGGCTGCCTATTCAAGTGGCCACCTGGGTGGAGTGGGGTCGGTCAGACACAGGCGACTCCGGGCGGATGTTGTGGAGGGACTGTGAGGTTGTGCAGTTGCTGCCCAACCACAGTTTCAGGGCTCGCTGCTTCGCCTCGGACGAACCTAAAGTCAACGCAACCGTACGTCCCCATACTCCTGGTCCACTCTTACCCTTAATATATGCTTTGGATTCAGGGCAAAGAAGTAACTATGCCTCTACAGCCTTATTCATGCGCACAGATGCTAGACCCTCCAGCACAAAGATAGTCAGCCCAAAGGCCCAACCTGTGTAGATATTGCTGGATGCATTGTGGGTGGGCCTGAAGGCCGTTGTAGGTTTCCTTCTGATTGTCTAGGAAAATAATGACACCTCTCCGCCTGTGGCAGGGGGTACCTTCGTTTTTCTCGAAGTTCGATTTCTTTTTCTCTGGGCGGTGGTTCGTGTGGAATGTGGTGGGTTTGTTGGAGCAGCTGGGCTGTGTTGGTTTGTGGCGACTTGTTCCTTTGTTTGCAGGAGTATGTCTGCCGCATGAGCGACTTCGTGCCTCCCCGAGTGCCCTGCCCTTCACCGACGGAGTGCGCTTGGCGGCTGCTACCATTGGAGGCGGATGTCGCTAGAGATATATATCCTGGGGCATGCCTGTCTGTGGGCTTGACGGCTACGAGCCCGTCACCACAGGAGCAGGGGGTGTCGGAGTCCTTCGCGCGGGCGTACTTTGTTGATGTGGTTGTCCAGGACGTGTACTTCTCGCTAGAACAGGCATCCCGCGCCAAGTCCGCGGTGGCAGAGGCGCGAGAAAGGGATGAAGCTACAGGCATCCGCACTGTCTTTATTGGCCGCAACAAACATTTGAGCTCTACAGATGCCGTTAATCCAGCAGCAGCGGCGGCGGCGGCGGCAGCAGCAGCAGCAGCTGCTGCTGCTGCAGTAGCAGCTGCACGAGAAGGAGTTGGAGCGGCACCGGCGGGGCCTGTCGAGGGCTTGCGCCCAAACTGCGTCGTACGGGCTATGCGGGTAATGGTCCTCCGGACGGGTGGAGCTGCAAATGAATTCGCTTTGGTGGCGGGGAGGCGGATTTACAGGCTGCCGTTTGATTTGTTTAACGACAACGGAGGCATCTTGAGAGATTGTGGGGCCCGGCGCAGACAGAGCTCGATCGTTCCTCGACTCGTTTGGGCCATCCCCAGGGCCTTGGTGCCCCCACAACCGAATCAGTCTAGAGGAGCGGCCAAGACGGGGGGCGCCAAAGGCGGGGCCGATCCGACAGTGGAGGTTGCAGCGAAGCGGTGGCAGTACAGGACACAAGAGAATAGCACAGAGTGGACGGTGTTTCCTCCCTTCGTTGTGGTGTACATACCTTTCGACGGTTCTGCGTGCTACCAGAGAAGTCATCCCCTGCTGCTGCGCTACTTGCAGCCCGAGGTCGATATAAAGGCGCTTTGTCAAGGTGGCTGGCGCCTCTGCTTGCCACAGTACGAGACCCCCTGCATGCCTCCTGTGCTGTTGCCTCACCCCAGCGATGCCGCTGCGCCGGCGCTGAGAGCTTCAGGCGGCTGCTGCAGAGAGCCTGAGGAGACATGGGGGGAGGGGCAGTTGCGACTGGACAGTCCATATACGGCCAGCGCCTCCCGCTGTGGCACTGGGCCTGGGGGTGGTACTTCTGAGGGCCGCTTGGGCGTCATCAACAGTGACGAACTGACGGATTCCTTTTGTTGTTCCTTGCAGACTGCAGCAGCACCGCCGCAACCGCTGAACACCAGCTCTGGTGGTGCACCAGCGGGTGGGGCAGAAGGGGGGGCCCGAGCAAGCGTATTGGGCATCAACCATCTGGCGTCTCTCCTGTGCAGCGGGGCAGAGGGTGCACCTTCTCGGGAGTTGTTGGCGAAAGCGCTCCCATTCTTCCGGGGTCTTCTGCCTCATCTAACTTCTGCGCAACCCTCAGAAGCAGCAGCAGACTGGCAGCTCGATGTGGCTCGAGCAGCCGTTCGAGCAGCAGAGCGGGCGCGGGAACTGTACGTGGAGGAAGAGGAGACAGAGGCTGAGAGGCTCCGCCGCCAAGGCCTCTCCTTTGCTGGACCCGCCGTAGGCACTGCGCCCCTAGCAGAGGTCAGTACGAGCCGTATGCCAGCTCTTAGGAGATTGCCCCCTCTTCCAGTCACCCGCTACCCAACGGGCTGCCAGCCGCTCAGCAGGCCGCTGGTGCGCTGGTGCGTAGAGGCAGCTTCAATTGACCGTACCCGCTGATGCGTGCTCTTGAACAGTGTTTCATCCTTAGGGGACAGGAAAGATACGTCCTCACAATGATTGTGGCTCAGCAGGCAGTCGATGCCGCTAGGAGCTTGATACCGGCAATTAATGAGGGGCACTAGACAGTGTTCTCATTGCCTATTGTGTGCTGACTTACGGGTGTAGAGTTAGTATTTGAATTTGTCCAAATTCTGTGCATTTGAGAATTTGAGGGACCGGCTGTAAAGGGATGAGGACTATTGGTCTTGTGGGGTGCTGGGGTTGGTGTGTCTGCAGGTAGCGCGACCTCAGCGTGCGCCGGAGTTTGCTGGGGGAGTTGGTGGACAGGAAGGAGAGGGGGCAGAAGCGTGGGAGTTGTTCGGAAGCCCGGGAAGTCGGTACCCTACAAGTAAGGACATCTCTCGCTTCCTCCTCCGAACATCAGGCCACAGCCTGGGGGGGGTCCCGGGCAGAGCCAGTCGCGTCTTGGATGCCGTTACCTCGCCGACAGAGGCCACAGGGGGCCCAGCAGGGGGGCCGCGGCGGCGACCTGTGGACACTCCTGTAGGGGTCGTGGCGGGCAACTCTCGCCGCGAGCCCGGCGAGCTAGTGAGCGTTGCAGGGGATCGCCGTGGGAGAACAGAAGACAGCGGCTATATCTCAAGGGGCGCAGCCGGAGCAGGATCAGCTGATGACTGCGACATCCACGGCGGCCGGAGGTTGACGCCGACAGTTCCTCCAACGAGCTTCATAAGGATGTCTCCTCAAGAGGAAGCCGCAGGAATCCCACGAACACGGAGTATTCTCGCTGCACCCAACAGGGCACAGGTCGCCGTGGGGGCTCCGATGGGAGTGCCAAGTAGGCGGCCTGTGGGAGCGCAGCGGGCAGAGGAGGAGGAGGAATTGCATTCGGCATTGCGAAGCGCAGGTGCAGCAGCCACAGCAGCAGTAAGACAAGGGAGTACTGGGGGTAGGACAGGCCCTGTGCGGCGAGCAACCAGAAATGTGAGCTACGCTGCCCTGGCTGGCTTGGAGGAAGCCCCTGAGGAGGCTGCTTTCTACCGTCCGCTTAAAAGGATGGCTAGAGGGGGGGAAAGCGTCCCTGCAGGTTCTACAGTAACACATGGGGCCTCGGATACGGCCTTCGGGGACTTATGGGATCGACCGCATGCGGTCCCACGAGGAGGCGGAGGGGATAGCGGCGACGGTGCACCTAGTGACCCCCGCCACCACCAGCAACAGCAAGCGCAGGTGCAAGCGCAGGCTCGTGCAAGTCTGCAGCACTGGGTGGCGCTGCAGCGACAGGCTGCTGTTGCTGAGGAACGGCTGCGAGGCAGCAGTCACACTGCATCTGCAGGGGAGGTGCGCGAAGGTGAAGACAGTCTGTGCACCGAGGAGCTGCAAGAGGCCTTGAAAGGATTTGTGCAATCCATAAAGGCGGGGGCATCTCCTCCGGTGGTTAGCGTACCACCCATAGCGAGGGACAGGAGCTTCGCAGCGTTGCACTGAGGTGATTCATTTCATCTTCCCGTTGGCGCTTGACATATCTGTGCATGGAAGAGCAACTAAAACGTGACTCCTGCCAGACAGCCCCTGGCAGCCAGCAGGACAACTACTGCCCTCAAAAAGCAGGAGACAGTGACAGAGAAAAGCACAGGCCCGGATGGCTACATGGTGCTGCTGCGCGCACTCATTGCAGCTGTTAGTGGTCTGCATATAGATGGGCAGCGGCGACCGTGCAGGCGTGCAGGCCTTTGCCGGGTTCCAATGTTGGACGTCTGTGTGCCAGTGGTGTCGTGCAAACAATAGAACTGGCGGAGGGGAAGGTTGCACAGAGGTAAATAGCATTGGGAACGACTCCTCTCGGCAGCAGGAGGGATGAAAGGAAGAGGCGGGTGGAGGAAGAGGGATGGGCCTATTGTGGAGACGTGGCAGCGGGGCTCCCCTTCAGGTTATGCAGTCTTTCAGAGGATTGCAAAAGCTGCAGCGTCTGCTTGCCGTGGTGTTCTGTTTGCTGTTAGCGTTTAAAGCGGCCCTTGCAGAGGGCAATGCAGCTGCGAGAGCCAAGAATGAGGAGGCAGGGCAGTACGCATGCACGCATGGTTATGTATATCAATTTATATCCATGCAGACATGCTTGCATGCATGTGCTTCCAGTGTGCATGCATGCATGCAACGGGGCGAGTTAGCCGTGTCTGTATGAAGACAATCGGGCAGTGGCAGTGTATGTGAAGTTTCAAATTGAGGGGGACCGCAGCGCCAGAGACAGAGGGAATTGTAGAGTGCGTTGCTGTTGGTGTTGCCAAGGGGTCGGCGAGACCTACCCGGTTCAGGGTCAGGGATGCGCATACACCCCAATTGTGTTAGACAACACCTGTCCGTAAATATTTGACTACTTAGACAGTTCTGATAACAGGCGGCACGCAGGTGCTGCCCGAGCTGTCTACGCACTAGGCTGAGGAGTCGAAAGTAGCCCCTAATATACCCAGCACTCAGCAGCACCCCCTTGTATAACGCGTGGACGACTTGCGTACAGCATGTAGGTAGTCGTAGGTCAAAACTTCGAAGTATACAAACGTCTAAGGACGGCCCTTTGCCACATACAGTGCAGTGTGTACCTTATATAGACACGAAAAGGCAGGAGCTGACACTGCGTTAGGCTGAGGCGATAAAAAGATGTTGGTGTATATATAATATATATATATATATATAT
>NW_013564830.1:0-5196 GCF_000499605.1 Eimeria maxima | reverse complement strand
TTTTTTTTTTTTTTTTTTTTTTTTTTTCTTATAAAGGACCAATTAATAGGGCTATGTGGATCTAGCCAACGTAATACTTCTTTATGGACAGCATGGAGACACGAGTATCCAATTAGAGTTATAAGAGGGTATCAAGCTAGATCCCAGTAAGGAATTGCTGCTGCTGCTGCTGCTGCTGCTGCTGCTGCTGCTGCTGGTGCTGGTAGTGTTGGTTGTGGTAGTGGTGGTAGAGTTGTTGTTGCTGTTGCTGCTGCTTCTGTTTCTACCGATTTGGGGGTTCGTCATTTCCTTTTCCTGCTGCTGTTGTTGCTGCTGCTGCTGTTGCTGCTGCTGCTCCTGTTGCTGCTGCTGCTGCTGCTGCTGCAGGTATGCTCCTGAGGTTGGTTTTCGTTATGACGGTTTGTATAGAGTTGTTGAACTTCTCTTTGATACATCTGAACCACCAGAGAGTCTCTGTAAGGAGGCTCGCTCCTCTGCTGCTGCTGCTGCTGCTGCTGCTGCTGCTGGTGCTGGTGCTGCTAGTGGTCCTGGTGCTGCTGCTAGTGGTCCTTCTTCTAAAGGTAATGGACGAGGGAAAGGAGCAGCTGCAGCATGCAGCAACTACAGCAACAGCAGCAGCAGCAGCAGCAGCAGCAGCAGCAGCACCAGCACCAATGGAGACGGACCTGAGATTGTCTCTTCCGATTCAGATGAAGGAGACAAGAGACACGATCCTTCTCCTGCTGTTCCTCCTCCTGCTGCTGCTGCTTCTGCTGCTGCTGCAGCAGGAGCAGCAGCAGCACCATCTCCTGTGATCGACATTGTCGATCTAACCCAAGGAACAACAGCAGGAACAGGAGGTCCTGCTGCTGCTGCTGCTGTTGCTGCTGCATCAACAGCAGCAGCATCTCAGGAGACTGATAAGGAGGAGACAGACATAGAGATGTTATCTTATACCCAATCCAAGGCTCGTAGCCGTGAGGCAGCAGCAGCAGCAGCAGCAGCAGCAGCAGCAGCAGCAGCAGGAGGAGGAGGGACATCATCATCAGCACCATCATGCCAATCCTCTTCCTCTTCCTCTTCCTGCTTACCAGGAGCAACAACAACATCAGCAACAGCAGCAACAGTAGGAGTAGGAATAGGTCGTGGTATAAAGACAGAGGAGAGACAATTAAGGGGACGATGTATATTTAAATTTATATTAATAAGTATACATGCAAATATATATATTCCTCCTGTCTCTAATTGGAGACAATTCAACTTCCAATCTATGACACATCCTCTATGGGATACAGATAGGAGACTTAGGTTAGCTACTCATGCTCCTGTTGATGCTGCTGCTGCTCTTGCTGCTGCTGTTGCTGCTGCTGCTGCTGCTGATGGTGATGGTGATGGTGATGGTGATGGTGATGGTGGTTGTTGGTTTAGGGGTGCGGGGGGTTATGATGATGGTGATGCTGCTGCTTGTCGCTATCTAAGTATTCGCAGGAAAGGGGGGATGCATGTATTTTGCATGTTGCTGCTGCTGCTGCTGCTGTTGTTGTTGTTGCTGCTGTTATTGTTGCTGCTGCTGCTGCTGTTCAGGCCTATGCGGCAGCTAGCGGAGAAGCAATTTGCAACACATCGTCGAGTGCAGCAGCAAATGGAGACAGCTGATGAACTGTCTCTTCCCTCTACTACCACTCGTGTTGTGGAGGTACGTTGCTGCTGCTGCTGCTGCTGTTGCTGCTGCTGCTGCTTGTTGCGCTGCCCACACTGTTGTGTCTGTTAGTCCTGTTTGCTATTTATGCAGCAGCTGTTGCTGCTACGTTTGTGCTGCTGCAAACACGCCAGTGGCTCAACCCCAGTTGCTGCTGCTACTGCTACTGTTGCTGCTGCTGCTGTTGTTTCTGTTGCTGCTGCTGCTGTTCAGGTGTACAGCGACCTCCCTCGTCCTTTCGCAGTGACTGTCCCTCCCTTTATACCATTGGCTAAGGGAGGATATACTATAGCAACTCTTGCTAGCGTTGCTGCTGCAGCATATCAGGTATCACTGCTGTTGTTGCTGCTGCTGCTGCTGTGTGAGCGGGTAGAGCTGCAGCAAGAGCAGCAGCAAGGACAGCAGCAACAGGGATAATATTAATACTGCTGCTGTCTCTTTTGTATGTCTCTTCTTCCTTCAGGTGTATGAGCACCTGCTGCAGAAGTGGGGCCGCAGCAGCAACAGCAGCAGCGGCAACGATCCTGAGTGTAGTGTTGCTGCAGCATTGGCTTATGCAAGAAGTTGTCAAAATTCTGCTGCAGCAGGATCGGGATCGGGATCGGGATCGGGATCGTCAACGGGATCGGGATCGGGATCGGGATCGGGATCGTGTCCTGCGTGGGCACGATGTGGATTTTTGCCTCTTGTGCTGAGGGTCGAGTCTTATGAGTTGGAGCTGTCTCCTGTCTCCTCAGCAGAGAAGCAGAGACTAGTAGATGTATATTTAAAGGAAGCAGCAGCAGCAGCAGCAGCAGGAACAGCACCAGCAACAGGACAAAGATGGGGAGGTGTGGGGTGGGAAGGAGGAGGAAGAAGGAGACACCAATTAGAAGAAAGGAGACAGGAAGAAGGAGACACCTCCATGGATTGTCAAAGCAGCAGCAACACAAGCAGCAACGCCTTCAACAGCAGCAGCAACAGCAACAGCAGCAGCAGCAGCAGCAGCGATGGCACAACTAACAACGACAACAATCATAACCACACCAACAGCAGCAGCAGCAGCAGCAGCAGCAACCACGACACTACCAGCAACAGCAGCAGCAGCAACAGCAGCAGCAGCAGCAGGAGCAAGACACTAGGCCATCATGAGTGTATAGAGAGACTAATAGAGAGGATGGAGACAAATAAGCGCAGCAGCAATGGTCATCGTCCCCTTAGATGGATAAAAAAGGAGACACGTCTTATTGTTAGCAAAGCGCATGCATTGCAATTTGCTCATTGCTATTTACCGCAGGTATACACAGCAGACACACAACAACAGCAGCAACAGCAGCAGCAATAGCAGCAACAGCAGCAGCAGCACTAGCAGCAACAGCAGTATCACCTTACTGCAATCAATAAAACAAACACCACAACCCCACCACCCCCACCAACCAGCACCACCAACCAGCAGCAGCAGCAGCAGCAGCAGCAGCAGCATTTGTGTGTCTCCTTGTGTCTATACAGAGCAGTACCTGTGGTATAATAAGCTCAATAGAGTTAGGGTCTCCTTTGCCATCCCTTTGGTCCCCATGGATAGATATTTCCCAAGGAAAGGAGACACTTCCTATTCCTGCTATTAATCATATAGATAACGATCCTCCTCCTGCAGATTTCTGGTATAATTACTGTCTCCTTTATTGTCTCCTTTTTGCTGTTATCTATCTGTCTCCTTTGTCTCCTTTGTTTTATTTATTGTCTCCTTTTTTTTATCTTTTTTTGTCTCCTTTTTGTCTCCTTGTACACTTCCTATTCCTGTTATTAATCATATAGATAATGAATCTCCTCCTGCAGATTTCTTGTATATTATTACTGTCTCTTTTACGTCTTATGTGTCTCCTTTTTGTTCCCTTTATTTGTCTCCTTTTTTTTTGTTTTTATATGTCTCCTTTTCTTTATATTTATGTGTCTCCTTTTTTATTATGTTTATGTGTCTCCTTTATGTCTTTTTGCTGTATCTATCTGTCTCCTTTTTTTTCTATCTGCGTGTCTCCCTTTTTGCGGTGTCTCTGTGTCCTCATGCTTCATTTGCTGCTGCTGCTGTTGCTGCTGCTGCTGCTGCTGTTGGGGTGTATGCGCAGCTACCAGAAGAGGAATGTATTATTTGGCCGATTACCTAGTTCATTAATGTTGTGTCTTTGTACGGGTTGTGTCCCTAAAGATGCAGACACCTCCGATTGGGAACGCGTGTATGTTGTTCTTCCTGCTGCTGCTGCTGCTGCTGCTGCTGCTGCTGTTGCTGTTGCTGTTGCTGCTGGTGTATTTGCTGCTGTTGTTACTGCCGTGCTGCTGTATTGTTGCTGTTGTTGCTGATGCTGACTGTCTGTCTGCTCGTCCCTCTCCTAACAATCATACAACCCACCATCAACATAAGCAGCAAATGCAGCATAATAAATATTGATGATAGATATATGTTATAACCCATCAATGAATAGATCTAAATAAGTTTAATAAGAAATATTTAATAATAATAAAGAAAAAATATATAATAAATAAATTATATATATTTATTTATTTATCTATATATATTCTCAGCGAATTACCTAGTTACTGTGACGCTATAAGGGATCCAATTTCGGGACGAATTTATTGTTTGGGCGCAAATCAAAATTTTGTTAAATCTTTTAAGCCAATTGCTAATTGCTCTACACACTGTCTATGCTCCCCTAAATACTGTACTAATAGGTATGGAGCTGCTGCTGCTGCTGCTGCTGCTGCTGCTGCTGCTGCTGCTGCTGCTGCATGGTGTTGTTGTCGTGATTGGGATGGTGCTCTTGTTTTTCGGGTTTTGTTAATCATGTTCAAACCAATTGCTAATTGCTCTACACACTGTCTATGCTCCCCTAAATACTGTACTAATAGGTGAGGAGGAGGAGCTGCTGCTGCTGCTGCTGCTCCTGCTCCTGCTGCTGCTGGTGCTGCTGCTGCATGGTGTTGTTGTCGTGATGGTGATGGTGCTCTTGTTGTTGGGGTTTTGTTAATCATGTTCAAACCAATTGCTAATTGCTCCACACACTGTCTATGCTCACCTAGATACTGTACTAATAGGTAAGCTGCTGCTGCTGCTGCTGCTGCTGCTGCTGCTGCTGCTGACAAGGAGACACTTGCTGGCTAAACCCTAAACCCTCGAGTGTGTGTGTGTGTGTGTGTCTCCTTGCAGATTACCGGAAGATTTGCAGTATCGAGTTGTTGTTGCTAAGACACGACATGCAGGTTGGGAGCTGCGAACCCTTGTACGTAAACCCTAAACCCTAATAAACCCTAAACCCTAATAAACCCTAAACCCGATGACACCTAAGATATTAAACCCTAAATGCATGCAGTTGCGTGTCCCTCCTCTACCCTTTTATCTCCTTGTCTCAGCGTGTTTAGGGTTTAGGGTTTTGCCGTATAGGGTTTATTGTTGTGGGTATATTGTTGAGGGTTAATCACATCTAGTTAATGATTTAGGGTTTAGGGTTTAGGGTTTAGGGTTTATATATATATATATATATATA
>NW_013564829.1:0-6198 GCF_000499605.1 Eimeria maxima | reverse complement strand
GCCGCCTCTGGGAGAAACTCGAATACCATAAATCGTGTAGCGCACAATCTGTATACATGACCACGAGTTTAACTGGGCTAATCCAAATCACTCCACAAATGTTGCATCACCTAACAGGGCCCACTGCATTCTACCTGAAACCCGAGGCAGACAACATACACAAACCACTGTCCGCCAATGCCTTACAACTCGATAGTGAAACAATATGAAACCACGCATGTAAACGCACAGCATCTCTAGCACTACACAATTACAAATACAGCAAGAGTGAAAGAGGAACTAGGGTCGAAGATTCAGACGTCCGCCAAAAAGGGATTGGCAGCTGCACATGGTATCCTCCGCTATTTGGATCAGGAAGGCACCTTGCTGCTTATCTTAGCGGAGGATACCCATTTTCCGAGGAAAATAACGGCGGTGAAATTGCGCCCCCATACTCGACGCAACTCTTACACTTGGTGCCCTTTTTCTGGCCCGACTCTTACCAGCTAAACGTCGGAGTTTAGTCTGCCAAAGAAATGCAATACTTCATATTCACACCATGACAAAAGAACGCAATCGACGCGTTCTGTATTTGAGCTATTTTCACGCTACCTCCAGCAGACCAACGATGCAGCATGCGACTGAACACAGTCAAGCGTACCGCATCCCAAAACCCACATACAAACCACACACAACTGAAACTGCTCCAAACACACCTTGCAAACAACAGTAGTGATTTGCTGTCCCCGAAGACGAGACGACTTGCCTGCTCCGCTCTCACTCAATACATTAGCATGGACGCAGCAATACAGTACCCCGAATAACCCATAAACTTACACCTACACTGTAGGGCTGCCAGCCTCACAGGTTAGTGTATTTTCCCAACTTGCATACAGCGACACGCTCGGCTTAATTAATGTTTACAGGGGAAGTATAAACCGCTAAGCTATCATATCCAAAGCGTTCACGCGAATGCGATGGGATACTCAACAGGGTTACAGAGATAATCAGCTCCACATAGCAGGAACTGCACCACAATCGAGCCACCGGCCATATCCGCAGGACCCAGACGGTCTTCCCCACGGCGATAACGCGCTTACAAATTCCGACGTTAAGACAATAACCAAGAAGGCCAACTCGGCATGCAGTCTCCCCCCCTAGCACATGGCATCTACACATCCAACGTGGCGGCCTAGACCTTACAAAATGCGTCCCTATTCACGAGCCTCCCAAAGCACGCCTTCGAGAAACATGCTTTATGCTCAAAGAGAGCATGTCGAAGCACAACCCTCAGCAACGTGCGCTGGTGAACCCAGCATGCACGTTGCCACATTATGAAGAGGCACTGCCACAGCCTCCCAAGTGGCCTTGGCGTCCATCGAAGAAACAGGATAGTGACGAAGCCCGTGAGGTCCTGAAGCCGAAACCTACCTCCGCCGAGCCAAACAATGATTCGCATGACCCTTGCCTCTCTGCTGTAAATACACAAGTCGACCAGGTACGCCACTAAGGGAGCTCGCACCAGGTGCCGGAAACCATAGCAAAAGTTAACCCAAACCGATATACTACAACACTGTCATGCACGCGAATCAACGTCTGCACCTCCAAACACTCCATCGCCTAAACACCTTGCTTGTGTGGATATCGTCAAGGAAGTGGATGTTTCCGATGTCACCCAGAGCATTGATGAACTGTAGAGTCACACCCCTGGCGTACTTTCTTCATCAAACACAAGGTCACAAAACAATCATACAGACCACGGATCAACACGGGAAATCATAAACGCTGCAATCCATCAAAGACGAAGCAGCTTCAATTAACATGACGCATGAACCCCCAAAGCACTAGCAACGTGCAACAACCCGTTATCGCATGCGATAGGCTTCCTACCATCAGCCTCTTCAAATGAACGGGCTTCGCCACAAACGAAGGCAAATCGAGAACCAACACATGAGTACGGTTTCTACTTCAGCAAACTCAAAACGATATTTCACCTTGCTCTAATGCAGCTGACGCTCTACAGCGATGAAGTGCAGAGTCACGCGCCTGACGTACGTGCTGCATCAAACACAAGGTCGCTACACGAACACACGGACAAAAATGCGGGATCATAAAGTTTGCAGACCTTCCCAAGAGCGGCGGCTTCAACTAAGCTAACGCATAGACACTAATGAACGTCGTCAAACGTGCGAGGTAGGAACCGCCTAATGGCACCATCAGAGACACGAAGGATCCCGATCAACCGTCATGCCTCAATATTTGCTGCTTGCTCTTAATCAGTTTGATGGGGTATCGCAATTTGCTTGCCTTTACAATTGGTGAAACTTACTTATTTTAGCCGGCATTAACTTTGGATGCGTGTGGTAGGATTTTTAGGATTCCATATGAACCTATCCAGTTCTGGCGTATCAAGCAATATCAATGAGCTGGATACTCGCATCATTTTCCGCAGAAGGTACTATTACACAACAGTCTCGGAAACACTGTACAGTGGCGCCACTTGCAAAAGAGTTAGTTGCACAACTCAGCACATGCTATACTACTAATAACACCATCACACCCTAAAGGCCGCACAATGCACGTGTCTAGCAATTTAGCTCTACACATATATGCAGCACACGACACCCTCCCCTTCAACATCTAAGCCTATTCCCAATGATACACTGGTGCAATTCGATACAGCACGCAACCGCGCAGCTCGGCAATGCGCACTCTCCGTCGCTTACTGCTCTACTCCAAATGACATCAACCGTGCTCCCCTTCAACAAACGCAAACAGTCAACATCTACAAACAACCTGGTCGACAACTAGGTGAAGTTCACTCTCACAACAAGTGCCCATATTTCGCGTGCCTTGTTCTCCAAAAGTGCAGCTCCAGCGGTCAATGTGGGCAGATCGAGAACAACTCATACCAGTTGAAATATGCCTGGAATTTAGCGATTGGTGACACTCCATTTCAGAGAGACAAATGGCACGAAAGATCACGGCCAAGACGAATGAGGGTGCAAGGAGGTGATAAACAATACAAGGGTGTCAAAACATCTGCAAGTGAAGGATCCCACAAGCTGATCCCGTAAACACGCAAAGAGCGAAATTCTCACACTTGGCGCCCTCACAAGACTGCTTCTGATGGCGATGCGATGCGGAATACAGTTCTGCTCGGGTTAAAAACAATCAGCCAACCCCATATATATATTATGAATTCCAGCACTGTTGAACCGTTTTTACCAAGCGACACAACACTGCGACAAGCGCCGAATCAAACCAACCCCTCCCAAACTGCTTTCCTGCTGCACCCCACTGTTATTAAAAAAAACGATTGCCTGGTGCATCACAGCAAGTAGATGAGACAAAGTAGCTTCTGCACGTGAATTCTGTTGGACGTCCCCGACCAGCAATCCAGCCAGTCCGGGACAGCAAGGAACCGGCTTCGTGAACAGCTGATAGTTGCCCCAATATTGTGTCGGCGATATCCGGTCAATCTTTAAAATCTAGCAAGGATTTCACGAGAGGATGTGAGGCGCAGCTATACAACAAATGATAGATACACAAAATCTACTCAGTTTAAGTTTAACATTTACAATTAGCACAAGAAAATTGTTGATGCCATTCTAAAAAGTGTATGTTCCAAGGTTCACCTAGTACTATTCCGCTACTTACGTCAATTTTTGAATCGCTCTTTATAGTTTGCCTATATTATCCTCTGCCTCAACTGTCTCACGACGTTCTGAACCCAGCTCAGCCAGAGTTAATGCGAGTTATTATTATTGTTACAATGACCATCTCTGTTGATACAAGCCTACATTGGCCAACTGGCTGTCATGTGCTGTCACAAACAGGACGGTAGGCGCCTTTGCCTGCCTCCAAAACAACGCCCACCAATTCTGTTGGCATTATACTTGCAGGTGTTGTGGAGTGTGTCCTCGACACTCACCTTCTTCTCTCAAAAATGCAAACAATCTCTCATGGAGGCGTTATAGTATGTTAGAAAGAAGTTAAAAAGAATGTTCAATGCATTCACGGCAAGACACAAATTAACAGGTCAGAAATGCAATCCCACATGCAGCTTTGCTCAAAATGCCCTGAAACAACAGTCCTTGCCCTCCAGTGCGAGGTGGGCACAAACATGCGTTGCGCCCGACCGTCACAACCGCTCAAGTTATTATACTGTCGTTCCGGGCATTTATGTTTAGAAGCGTACTCCAAAGGCGACACTAATCACGGAATTTGCAAGACTCGAAGCCCCATAACCACCTTGTCTCAATACAGCTCACCTTTGTTCCCACAGACATCAGTCAAAACTCGAATCAGCGGTGCCACAGCCTTTGTCGCTACATGACGACCTTTCGGGTACGTTCAGTCTCAAGGTCATAGCCCCCCCTTCTGTATGACGGAGACTCCAGATACCCTAGTACCTTGCACCAATCATTGATTTTTAACACCAATCACACATCATTGACGCGGCACCCCAAGCGAGACAGATGCTGCCTACAGTATACCGAACGACGCACTGCACGCATCCATAGTGGAAGCAGTAATAGACTCGCAGTCAGTAGAGAACCGCTGAGTCGTGTATGGAGTATGTCTATGTGCCACGTAATCCAACTGTCCTCGAATAACAGGTACGTCGAGACAACGTTGAGCACCCACTGACGTCTGCACCAGGTGACAGGTACAGGGAGACCATCACGCTCTCCGTCCACGGCATAGTGCTCCCTGCATGTGGCAGGAAACGTTGTGCATCATATCGTACTGTGCAACACGAGAAAGCGGTCTAGCCATGCAACATGACTACGACACGAAGAACCAATATAAACGTAATTCAAAGGCAAACCGTCCTCACATTAGGCTTCCACCTACACTGCACTACACGAACCAATTCCAGGGTATCATCGCGTCTGAGCCTATCCTCACCTAAATCTCAATAGGCCGCTTGCCGCCCCTGGGAGAAACTCGAAACCCATAGCTCTTGTGGCTCACATCCTGCATAGATGACCACGAGTTTATCTAGGTTAAGCCAGCTGACTCCACAAATGTTGCATCACCTAACAGGGCCCACTGCATTCTACCTGAAATCCCAGGCACACAGGATATACAAATCACTGCCCGCCAATGCCTTACAACTCGATAGTGAAACAATATGAAACCACACATGTAAACGCCCAGCATCTCTAGCACTACACAATTACAAATACAGCAAGAGTAAAAGAGGAACTAGGGTCGAAGGTTCAGACGTCCGTCAAGAAGCGATTGGCAACTGCATAAGTGTCCACGAATAAATCATCAGGAAGACACCTCCTTCCAAATAGTTAAGACCACCCAGTATCGGAGTAAAATAAAGGCGGTGAAAGGGAGCTCCCATACCACTCCCGGCACTTCGTGCTCCCCCTGCTCCTTTTCTGATCTGATGCATGCCCTTACCCGCTGAACGCCGGAGGTTAGTCTGCCAATAACATACATTACGTCCCGCTCGCACGGTGACAACAGCCCGCACCCGGTGTCTGCTGCCTTTGACCATACCCACCGCCGCTCTAGCGTATTCAAAGCGTTCACGCGAATGCAATGGGATACTCTACCGATATAGTACGGAAAACAGCTGCACATAGCAGAAACTGCAGCGCAATTGAGCCACCGGCCAAATCCCCAGAACACAGACGTTCTTCCCCCTGTCAACATTGCGCTTACCAATTCCGACGTTAAAACGATAACCAAGAAGGGTGAACTCGACATGCAATATCCCACCCTAGCACACAGCGTCTGCAAAATCCAAGGTGGCGCCCTAGAGCTTACAAGTGCGTGCCTATTCAATAGCCTCCCAAAGCACGCCTTCGAGAAACATGCTTTATGCTCTAAGAGAGCATGTCGAAGCACAACTCTCAGCAACGTGCGCTGGTGCTCCTAACCGCATCCAGATGAACTGAATCCGGTAGGCACGCCGCCAGACAATGAAGAGACACTTCCAAGGCCCTCCAAGTGGTCTCGGCGTCCATCGAAGAAACAGGATAGTGACGAAGCCCGTGAGGCATTGAAACGGAAACCTACCTCCGTCGAGCCAAACAATGATTCGCATGACCCTCGCCCCTATGCTGCAAATGCACAAGTCGACCCAGGTACGCCACTAAGGGAGCTCGCACCAGGTGCCAGAAACCACAACAAAGGTTATCCAAAACCGATATACCACAACTCTACCATGCACGTATGCACATCCAAGCACTCCAT
>NW_013564827.1:0-6959 GCF_000499605.1 Eimeria maxima | reverse complement strand
CTATATCGTGGTTCAGTGCATCTATCTTTAGCGTGTCTGATTGAGTCCTTGCCGTAGTATTTTGGGTCAGACCAACACTCGTTTTGGAAGGTAATGCCGTGCCATGAAGGCTGGATAAATACACACAATATCAAGGGTTTCCCGGATGTTTGGGATTGGAGGTAACAAGCCCCCGGCTGCATCAGTTGGATTGGATATGTGTGGTATTTAGACTAGTTGGGGAATTGGCATGACTAACATGGATACTATTGCATTGACCAGCATAGCCTTTGGGGAATGCAGTACAAAGGCCTGCACTAAAATACTTGTCTGGTGAGGTGGCAGCCATTCAGGCAGCCAAAATTCTCTTCCACAGATGTGTTTCGCTGAGCATGCATGCTGGGTGTGCAGGCTTTCAACTACTCCTGTGATTTGTGCTTTTTCCGCTTCAATTCTGTGTTATATCACTGGGCTATATGAAAATGCGCATTTTGGCAGGCGGGAAGCATAGATGAACGCCAGTCTGGAAGTGGTGGAGTGAGGGCAAGAGTTTGTGGATGAGCTTCTTAGAGCGCGTACATACGATGCTGCTTTTTAGGCGAGGGTGGGCTGCATGGGATCTATTTTGCTTCATGTTTGAATCGTCTTCCGTTTTTTCGTCCGCTTATTGTTACGTTTGCCCTCCAAGCGTATGATCAATGTGTGTTGCTGTCGAAGGGTTTCAAGAGCAGTCCTCCCGTATGATGTTTTCCCATTTTCTGTAGTCATACAAAATATGGGGCAGATGTTTTACGAGTTCAAACACTGTTGGAATTTTGCGTCTCATACAATTTTGGGCTTTGACCGTCTGATGGTGCGTAGGGAATTATATTGATGATCTGGAATGCAGCTGCAGTTCGGCTGAGCTGAACTCTAACGGTATAGAGCTGTGGCTCTTGTGGCTATTAGTACGTATGTACCAGGGCTGGGGTAGGCGTTTACATTTGGCGTGCTGATCCGCTGCTTGACGGTGGAGTGCGTATGGTGCTGCCGCCCATGAATATGATGTGGTCCGTGACAGGCGTTAGTTTCCCTCATGGTCGTGAATGTATCTTCCTGTTGCGTGTATAGCAGGACAGGCGCTTCTGGGAATGCACATACAACTGTCGCATATGTCCACCGACAGCGGTTCAGCTGGTTTTTGAGTTTTCTGCATCCGCAATTGATTTTCTCCGCCGTGCCTGGATGCGTATACGCGAATCTATATCGTGGTTCAGTGCATCATAGAAATGCGTGTCTGATTGAGTCCTTGCCGTAGTATTTTGGGTCAGGTATTCGTTGTTTCGTACATGGACATACACTGGGAGTGATGCTTCCTTTCCTTCTGTACCCCCTGCCCAGACGGCTTAGCTCGTCACTAGTGCTGCCTTACCTAGTGCGTCCCCCCTCAATTTGTAGCCCATGTCTCACTCAAACTGCTAACGAGCACGGATAGTTAGACGTACCCATGAGCAGCTGAATACGGGGCCTGTTCCCAGCTTGTTCGAGCGCGAGAATGGGATCCATAGATTCAGAAATAGTTTCACGTTTTGCAGGTTAGTGTGCCCCCGGGGCGTGTGTTTTGTGGATATATGCGTGCGCTGAGCGGTACTTTTCTGCTATTCGGGCTTACTTAGAGGATACTCTGTTGAGCTAGATTTTGACGCATCCCTTGTACCGTCGTTGGCTACTTAGCTTAGGGGTGAGTTTGCCACTTCAGTGCCTTGTACCTTCTTATGAGTACACACTAGTGCTGAGTGCGATTGCTGCACAGGCGTCGATTGCTGGATGATGGGGTCGAAACAGGACTGAAGGATCCCATGTAGGGATAGCAAATATCGTGTAGCATCAAACCGCCGACCAGGGCGAAGATGCTATTTCTCGGGCCATGGCGAGTTGCATGAGCTCCCGACCGTCACCTGCCTCCATGCTTCTCCGCTTGTTCACTGCCTTATCGATACATGTTTCCTGCTTTGTTGCTCAGCGATCGTTTGCTCCCTGTGCATATGCATACGTGGGCGCATTATTTGCAACAGCGACACCGTCGATTGAATAACCCCGCGCCACTACTAAAGGTTTCAGAAGCATCCACCCAGTGGAATGGCGGCACGCAGAAAATATCGGGCAGATGCGTGTTATTTACATGTTAATGGTGTTGGCAGGTGTATGTCGTAACACACTCTTCTGTTTTGGCGGGCCAACAGTGGGTAGAGTATAAGATGGAGTCTTTGAATTCTGGCTGGTGTTCGAATTACCTGAACTCGACCGGCGTTGGGAGGTGGCCGTTGTGGCTACTAGGAAGTACGTACCAGCGTTGTATTTTAACATTCGTCGTCTTGGTCGGCTGTTTGATGCTTGTGACTGTAATGTATTGCTTGCCAGTCACTCATACCGTACACTCGTAATGTCAAAGACGTGAGCGCAAACCGGCACGCGTACGAGAATACACCGAGAATGAACCTCGTACCTACGTAGCCTCCCAACCTTAGTCGTAAGCTACCATCATGTGACACGTGGAAGGCCACACGCCCTTCTAGATGCATTAAGTATGCATCCATTGGCCCTGGGCGCATGAGGCACGTGTTTTCTGAATGTGGCAGGCTATGTGTCGCTACGGGAGTTCGCGCTGCTCAATTGGATACAAACTATATACTCTGTGTTTCTAAATGGATTTAAATATATTGTGCACTTCCTGTAGTATACTCGTTTTTTCGAAATGCACCACTATAGGTTGTCCTTGTGGTGATGGCCGTCATTGCCGGTACCTCTAGGAATGTCCAGCTAAACTGCATGCCACCATGACATTATGAAGACCCAGGATGCACACGACCACAGGACTAGGTGAGCTTATTCCTAACTTGTATACAGCCATTGTGGCTACTCTCAAACGTGCATTTTCGGTTTTTTGAAGGAAATCCGGAAGAGGTGCCCGATCGTTCAGGAAGGGTGTGAACTCCTACAGGTCTTAAGCAGGTACCAGACACCCCACAGCCTGCACGGAATTTTTGCGGGGGGCAGGGTGCTAAACACACAACAGTTTTTAAACTCTAAATTAACGGTGTACACGGAGACAACTGTCTCGCTTATCCACTCACCTTACGCCGCATTGAAACATTTTGTTGAACATTGTTTGTTTTTGAAGCGCACGTTGAAACCTGGCTGTAGTAACTGGAGACTGGTGCTCGCAGGGTAGCGTTGCGAGTCTTTTTCTGTGGTTGGTGGGACAGACAGCCATAAGTGCTTGCTTTGCCTGTATGAATTCTTTTTCATTTGGAGTGACTACTCTAGGAGAGCACTCTACGCGCTGCGTATCTGGTTGCATTCAACCCCACTACCTACTTGTTGTGCCCACATAGCGATTCTTATGTCGGCTGTGTGCGTGGGTTCCATATAATTCACTATCTGTATGCCCTACGTCTCCATTTACCTACGTATTACAGTATACCTTATGCGATCCACCTAGCTTACCTCGCAGTGCCAGTAGCTTAGCACCTTACCAGCCTTTGCTGGAGTATGCCCATCTGCTGAATGTTTCATGTGTCTATGCCTGCAGTATTGATCCAACATAGCCTGTAGGTGTAAACTGCTGCCGTTCTTACGCGCAACGACAGTAGATATCGAACCTTTGTGTAGAGTATTCCAGTGGCATATCGTGTTGCTTATCGACCTTGTGGTTTTGCTGGAAGTGTCGGTTGGTCGAGTGCTAATCCAATTGCGTATTGTTCTGTATCTTCGTGTGTGCATGGGGCACCGACGACCATCTTATTACTCCACTGGGTAGAGCGCTGAGTAGTGATGACGTGCAACTGAGGCTACGTTGCGTGGCGCGGATGTGTGTTTTCGTCCAATTCGGCGCAGGCCGGTGCCAATCACGCGAGCCTGCCTCGCGTTTGCCTGCTTAGTCTTTCATACGTGAAGTTGTGTGGAGTTGTGTGCTGTGCTGCAAGATGGCCACTGATCTAAATCTGGTTGATCCATTTGACGTCAGTGATGGCGTCCAGGTAATTGATCCTTCCTTTTGTTTGCGTGGCCCTGTTCGCTCTTTTTTCCGCCTTGAATGTTGAGACTCCTCTTCCAGACGAGTTCTGAATCATGATTGTAGCTACTAGCGATTTGCTCTTACCGGATGCTGTTTTGTGTGTTTTTGTTGATGGATATTGAAACAATAGTTGCATGGATTGCGCAATACCACGGTGCGTCTGGCATTTCGCTTTTGCCAAAACTGTGTTTCCGATGAGAGCAGGATGTGTGTTGCGTAATTCGTGGAATTCGTGGTTCCTCCCTCTTCGCTTGCCTAGCCCTTATATCGACGAGGATTTTCAACTGGCGAGAGATGGTTCCAATTGGTATCTGCTTCTAGTGTGTGCTACCATGCTGTCCGCAGTCAAGAGGGCATCCATTCTTTGACAATCCCATAATATATGTGCCTGCATGCTGATTTGAAATTGGTTCGTGGTAGCAGTTTAGCAGGAGTTTCGGTTGAATCGACGTGATATTTCTCGTCAAAATGCTCCACAGATAATGCCCCTACAGATAGGCTGTGGGCCAGAAATGCGCAGTCATCCCAAGTGTACAGTTCTGCCAACTAATAACACAAGGGAATGGCGTTTGTCGGGGTTGACATCCAGTGGTATGGCGTGGTTGCCGTAAATCTGTGTGCTTCTCTTGAAATGGAGCGTGGTTGACCAGTAAATTTGTGTTATATGCTGTACTGCGAGTGGCCGGTGCGTGCTGCTCATCAGAAGAAATGTATCCTTGTTTCCGTGCCCCTGCATAACAATTTTTGCGTCGAGCTGTGAGCAAAGCAGCACGATGGGTCAGGCTGTAGGGTCCCGACCGCGAGGTTCGCATATTCGCAGTTTCGTTCTTTCAGTCTGTGCGCTTTCTTGGTGACCAACGCTGTTGGGGATGGCAAAACGCGGTGCTCCTTGGCGTCAACAGTCTTGACAGTTGTGGATAGGTACCCTGTATGGTTTACTGCGTGTGTATGCCCCGTCTGCATCGAATTGCTCCTCGTAATAACAGTGAGCGTTTCTGATAACAGGTAGATCCCCGATCAGTAGACCTAAAAAGAAGGAATTCACAGCGTACCAGCGTTTTCAGAAGGTTGTGGGCCTACCGAATCGTACAGTCGCCAGTGTGCATAGCCATGTCTCGTCTTAGCCTGTACGTTTCCCGCAGCTTTTTCTTATGCACAGCAATAATGGGTGACTTGCAATTTGGAGAATGCCACAATACTATGTGGGATTACCCTTGCGTACCTTGTGAGTCTGCGGCGTCTTGCATAGCAAAACATCGGGGATATTTCACTGGCGAAAAACGCCTAGTGTCTAGAGGGGTATACTGGACGGTAGGGGCAGGCCGTGGAAGCCATTCTCCACTTGAGTAGATATACGTGTCTGCATCAGCGCTCACCATCGATTTCAACCGAGTATTAGGAACTACTGCGCATTACAGCAAGTAAGGTTTCGACCATGCCCTTATCGCTGGAATTGTTGGCTTTCACCTCCATGTCTGAAAATGTGGTTTACTGACCGCTGCAGAAGAAAGAAGACCTACTTAGCAATAGCCGATCACTGGAGGCAGTAGTGTTCGATCTGCCTGGGGGAAGGATTCATAGGGGCAAGTACGAAGTGCTTTGGCTTCAGCGAGCCAAAGCTGACTGGGTTGCCTATAGAAAGACATTGGCACCTTCGGTGCGGTAAGTGCAGTACGTCTTGCGTGGGCTTGTACAGTGAATCAGGGTGTACCCACACACTGGGAGCTCCTTCGGTAGTCCAGTCGTTAAGCCCACATTTCGGTCATTATGGGTCTTGTCTGTAGCTGCAGTGAGTATCTGTGGCCTCCGTGATGATTGCTGCATTACCCGTCAGTTTTCCTCACAAATGAGCTGCGACCTGGGTTTGAATCTGACAATATCCTATGGGACGGAAAACTAAGCACTCCACGGGAAATAACCGCAGCAGAAATGCGCTTTCCGCACGACACAGACGGGTGCAGCAGACTGGCCAGCGGAATGATAAGCGGCGGTGAAACTTTGGAAAGCTTTCATGCGGCTCTGTTTCACACATAATCAACGGCGAACAGCAACACTCGATTTCATTCATCCGCTTGCTGGTTTGCCCACAGCATGGGGACGGAATTATACACTACTGATGCTTCATACATATTTGCCCCTATCGGCGTGAAGTGACGCGCTCACTTAAAAAGCGCACGAGCATATATCGTCGACTCTACTGTATAAAATTTGCATGGGCGGCGTTGCCCGGGAGCGTTTGAGCGTGTGAATGTGCTTGAGAGGTTAGGGGAAATATGCATGCAGTGCAGCTTCAGTTACGTGTTGGAGTAAACGCATTTTGTGTGGTGATATCTGGGCTATGCGAGCAGATTTTCAGACAGTCGCGGTTACTGAGGCGATCGCGCTGCCGAGGTGCATCGTGACGCTGGCCATGAAATCTCCTGCAATAAACATCTTAAACGCACCTTTTGGATTCAACTGCCATGGTGCTTTTGCACATTTGCAACAGTAAGCATGTTGATCGGCGGGCTGCATAACCGGACGTCCTCTAAAGGCTGGTCAGACACGGTGTATATCTGGATTAGGTTCTGAGCGCGTGCACATGGTGCTGCTTTTTAGGCGAGGGTGGGCTGCATGGGATCTATTTTGCTTCGTGTTTGAATCGCTTTCCGTTTTTTCGTCGGCTTATTGCTACGCTTGCCCTCCATTGCTTGTCAGTTGTAGTGTGCTCCCTCTGTATATGATGTATCACTGGATACATCCTATACAGTCGCAACGACGTATGTTCAATGTGTGTTGCTGTCGAAGGGTTTCAAGAGCAGTCCTCCCGTATGATGTTTTCGCATTTTCTGTAGTCATACAAAAGATGGGGCAGATGCTTTCCGAGTTCAGACACTGTTGGAATTTTGCGTCTCACAATTTTGGGCTTTGACCGTCTGATGGT
>NW_013564826.1:0-4908 GCF_000499605.1 Eimeria maxima | reverse complement strand
TCTTCTTGATCTACTTTGGTTGGCCGAAATGGATGTAGCTGTTTGCTGTTTTGAGGTGCTTGTGTGCTATACTTCTCAAGGCTCAAGCAGCTGGCCAGAATTTAAATGCAGGATTATGGGATATGGCATGTTTTTGACATGCGTTGGAGGTGCTTTCCGAAAATGGCAGTCTTCAATTTGTTTGGCACAGTTTGTACGGGAAGATACCGCCATTTGTTGCCCAATTATTTTGTGTGTAGCCCATGCGTACTCAGTGACCAAAGTGCACGTCTGTTTATTTACCAAGATTGCGAAGTGCTACGTGCGGTTATGAAAGACCACAGAGGTGGTACGAAGTACGTGTTCCACCTTATGGTGAATGCCAGCGGTATGAACTTTCTGTTTGCGCTGTGGTGTCTGCAAGTGCGATCATCATCCACCCACGTTAGAGTCTCAAGGGCCGATGTAGACCGTGCGTGAACGCACATCGAAATTTTTTTCTCGCACCCGTTCTGCGCCGCAGATGTCGAGCAGGTCGGTGCTTATGGATGCATATGCTGGGTAGGGGGATCAAAACGGTCTTCACAGCATAGGCATCCCAGATACTTTCACAAGACACTCCGGCCGTTGTAGCCCAGACGCAGTTGCGATGAGTCTGACTGTCTGCAGTGCAGCAAAAGTTTATCGCGTTTCAAAAATCATGAGGGTTGTAACCATGAACTTCAGTTTCTGGTTTGCATTAGCCTTATCGTAAGTATTAAAGTACGTGTTCGAATGTGTATGTGAGGTTGGTCTTCAACGGCTGCGCGTCTACCGAAAGGCGGCTGCCTGTGTAGGCCGCTTATCTTGGCATGGCATACAAGAAACATCTCACGAGGTGTTCAAGGTGTTCGGGGATATGGAATGTCAGTCAATCAAGTCTTATCTGCACCTTCGGACTTTCTCGAAGGCTCTACGACAGTGGGGTTTGCATTCTTCTTGGGAGGAGGCTGCTTGTAGTTTCGGGCATGCAGGCATACAAGGTTTCGGGCAAGCAGGCATACAATCGGTGGACGGATGGTGCATAAGATGGCGCCTGCTTGGTATTCAGTTCCCTGCACATCCTGGCTAACCTATATAAACTGCTGTGTACAGTGCGCTCTACGCTGCAGCAAGTAAGTGATAGTGTTGCGACACAAAGATACGCTCACGGATAGATAATGAGTTCCCGGTGTTGTTATTCGCATCCGCTGCTTCATTGTGCCGGTCTCACAAGAAGTAAGATATGTTTGTACGGTCGAAGTGCACTTCGTGTGCAGACTGTAAGTATATGAAGCTAGGTTCCTCTGGCTTTTTCCGGGTGACCCTGGCCTTTGTCTTGTGGAGATTATATTTGAAGGATTGATGTTTTTCCTGGTTAATCACCGCCTCATTTTACCCCGTTGTTCGTCACCTGCAGCCCAACTCCCTTCGCTGAACTGCATGCATTGCTTCTCAGTTCTGCATATACGTACTCCGTGCAGCTATAAGTAAATGTTGCATGTTGATGTCAATACTGGCAAAATATGTATACGGGCGAGCGGGACGGCAACCAGCACAAAAACCTGTCTTACGTTTTAATGGACGAACTCATACTCAAGTTGCAGGGGTTGCGTGCAAGTGAGTTGGAGGTGTTGGTAGAAAGGCATCCACAGGCGGTCTAGCACATATACCTTAGCTGCATTGTTTGAAGGCGTTCCTGTTTGCACATAGACAGTGCGGTTTTTCTTGCGCTTATGTGCAGCAGGTTGCGTGCTGCTCGCTCGTTTGCTTCACGAGCAGCATGCGCCCAACGACAGGAATGATCTGAAGTAAAACCCCAGCTACAGGCGGTGCATGTGGGGGTTGCCGATCTCGAATAGCGGCACATTTTATCATTCATTGCAGTGTGGATGAGTGATGCACCTCTGCAAAGGCACCAGCAGTGCTCGTGAACCCGTGACGGCACACCACCAACTAGGGCATGTCCAGCCAGCCACTTCTGCGGCTCCTGATCTGGGCTGGTAGGGAGTGCGTGTAGAGAGCAATAACTGGCCCACACGTCGGTGCCATTAGGCGTGTCGTCTGTTGCTGTTTGACGGCCAGATCATTGTGAATTTCCTGCTAACCGGTAGCCTACAGTTCCACCCTGACGAGGACTGCGTACACAACAGTGGGTTCTTGAAATGTATTTTTCATGTGATATCTTGCACACCGGGTAGTGAGCGTCGATAGATTTATGAGCTGCTTATGAAAACGGACGTGAAATGCACCACTATGGCAGAAAATGCCATAATGAACTAGACAGACAGAGAACGGCTGCAAGTGGGAAGGAGGCATTATGTAGCTCGGATTCGACACCTTGCCCACGGTTAGGAAACTAGAATTCATATATAATTGTTGAAAGTTTTTGTTGTCCGAGGTTAACCTTTCATTTTCCTTACTTACTCTAGCAAAAGAAATGCATGAAGCAAAACTCATTTTTAGTTCAGCTATTGGTTCACCTAGATGAATCGTGGACAGTTCTTTGCCTGGCTACCGACACTGAATCTCTTGTGGATTGGTGGGTGCCGTTAGACTCCACAGTGTGTCAACTCATGTATCTGCTGCACGGCAGCATTCCCCCTCCGATGGAGCTCACCATATGGATAATGCAAACACGATTCAGAGGTAGAGTATCGCTATTTAGTACATTTTCCCTCTAAAATTCCAGGGGCCCACAATAGCTGCGTAAACCCTAAACACCAAACCCTTGGAAGGTACATGCCATATGAGTTTCTGAAACTTGTTAGATTGTACGTGGCCACAATAAAGTGTAGTGAAACTACGGCTTACTGTCAGCCGAAAGGTATTCGGAGTGCTGGGAAGCAGCAACAGCTAGTAGTACAATTGTGGATGTTCAAGCGCATTCTGCAGTGGCGGGCTGTTGTGGTTGTAGAGCACCACTCCTCATTGCATTCGAGGCATCTGCTCCCGCCCAGTAATATCTATACTCGCTAAAGAGCATGCTCAGTTCCAAAACGTGCCTATGCATAGACTACTATGCATGCGGATTTCACGCCTGCGGCCTCACAGTAATATGCTCGACCAAGCCGCACTGCCTACACTTACGTACATTTAGCATTCCTAGAGTTTTCCCAATAATTAAGTCATTGGATTTTTAGTATGTCTGGTCCGCAGACGTGGTTTCGACTTAGTAGGAGAAGCCACTATGTTGTGTTGACTGCAAGAGTTGCTCCCGGAACAAGCGACCGCATGCATGTTGTTGAAGATCGCCAGTGGCTTAGTTGCGGGTCACGTCGGATATGGGCATAAGGCCTTTCGCCAGGCTAGGATGGTTTTACCACTCAACGTATTACTCAGGGCGTACGCGACCGCATTCACTAAAGTATCAAGTTCTCTCCTCTTATTGCATATCCTGAAACTACGGGTAGTGGGAGGAGGCTGCATCTTCACAGGAGTCGCGTATCAATCTGGGGCGTATGCACTTCACTTGTAAACGCCCACGACGACATGGTAACGTTTTCCCCTTTTGCGCATTGATAGCACGGACGATATGACGTCTTTTAAACCAATCCCTTCAGATCCGCACGATGTAACTATTTGGGTTATCCTGAGATAAGCTGCACAAATGGATTTGTAACTGTGCACAGAGTATATTGACGGTGGCATTTAATACAGCAGGAGAAACACAATGTGTATGTTATGCCCACATGCTCGTGTGTGGTCATTTTAGTTGGCTACGGAATTTGGTGGCTGAGGACAGTTAGCGTGAACCCAGAAGGCCCTCTAGCAGCATGGCCCCTGTAGCGTTCCTTCTCCAACATTTGTATTACAAGCTGTTGCAGTGGCATTTCGCTGCTCAACATGTAGGTATGGCAAACTGATGGAAGGAATTCGGTGGGTTCGGTTGTTTTGAGGCGAAACGCCCTTAGGACGGATGGCATAATACTTTGATATTCGCATCCACCTCTGCATGAGTGGCATTCCCTATAGTGTTTTCAACAGTTTTCGGTTGACACCTGACAGTTTTAACGAACTGCTGAGAGCTCCGCTGATGCCTCAGAGACCGCCGGGAATGTTCGAAGCCCTGCGTGGGTGATTGTGCACGTGGACTGCCCCCATCCAATCGCACGAAGCTAGCGCCACCCCTTCTGATGCGTGCTCCGAACCACTTGCCTCGACAGACAAGCGCCAAACTAATGCTGATTTTTTAGGGTGCAATATCATGCTGTGGCCAGATGCAGAGCCTACGACAAATGCACAGCCTATTACGTGTCTGACGCGCTTCCACAAAAGGGCTTGACGTCCTTCCGGCACCTTTTCCTTGAAGGGCGTCTGCCTTTGAAACGATGTGCAGGACATCGACAGTTGTTCTCCATATAAGCATTGACCCGCCCCACCAGAAGCAATATAGCGTTCATCCTTGCTCGTGTTCGAACGAGTGGCGTCTGCAAGCTTGCAATGTGAGTCGGTGATAAACACGTGCCCAGGACGTACGTTCATTTCGTGGCACCCAACAGTTCTCCAAGGAGTCAGTAGTATGCAACGGGCTGTTGTTTAGACATTTTTACAGTTCGAAGGAGGCGGTGCTGTAGGTATGCTGTGTGTGTAGCAGACCGCACCGTTCTGGGTTAAGGATGTGGGAGCGGTAATTGATGTGGAGGACGGGGTCTCCGCACGGAGAGGGCATTGTGGTCGTTGATTGGTATATGGCCTATGCAAAGGGTCCAGATGAATTCATTTAAGAGCTGGCACGCCGTCTGTTTGCTCATGCCAAATATCTACACGATGCCATATATAGTGGTCTGGCAACAGCTGATGGTATGCTTGGAGAGAAACGGCCGAGGACACTTATATCGAGTTTGTCGGTACTTGTAGGGGCGGGCGGTAGCTTATTGCAGGGCTATTGGAGGCCCGGCTGCCTCAGAG
>NW_013564825.1:0-6797 GCF_000499605.1 Eimeria maxima | reverse complement strand
GGCGTGTAACAGTGCCAATAACCGCACCCAGCGAGTTAATGTGCTTGGCGTGTTCCAGCCTTGTGACACAGTGTCCCACGTCTCGAGCGACCCGTGCCTCCACAGCTTGGGCTCAGCACTCTGTACATACTTGCTATGGGCAACAGAGCAAACTCGCAACCCGGGAGAGGGTGGTCTCTCCACACCACGTCCAATGACTCTCGCACACAAACTGCTAAATCTCACCAAGCTCGCACGTGCACTATCCCCACTGCTCTACCAAATATTGCGATATAGCATTCTTACTACACGACATAGGAGTTCCTGCCAATACCCTAGCTCGTTGGAGCCAGCTCGAAAGCGTATCCTCTCACCCGGATAAGCATACAATGCAGCACTGGTCAACTGAGATCAGTTGAAACGGCACATTCATTTGGTCTCACCGACAGCTGCTCGATATCAAAAAAGCCCTGCTCTCGTCAACGCCAAATACAACTGCCAATAGGAGACTGCCAATAGTCTGCACAGCTAAAAGCAATCACTGATGCCTCCATGCATACCGGCTGACGCGTAATAGTCCGAATAAGCACAGTGAGCGAATGCCTGTGCTTGGCATGTTCCAGGCTTGCGGCACAGACTCCCATACCGTAATCGCCTCGTACCTTTACAGCTCGGGCTCAGAATGCTGTACATACGTACTAAGCATAACAAAGCAAAACCACAAGCCGGGAGGTTTTGCCACACCACGTCCAGTGACGCTCGCACGCAATCTGCAGAATCTCACCATGCTCGCACATTCACCGTCCCCACTGCTCTACCAAATACTGCGACATAATCCTAGCAGGACGCAGAACATTGCATTTAATCACCTTACTTCATCACCAAACGCTGGCCCTGCCCAGGCTCAATACCAACCGCAAAATGATACAGCTGGTTGCATGGGGCGTAACTGCCATAGAACTCTCTTGTTGCACGAATGGTTGTCAAATCATACGACCAACGGCGTTCGAAACCTTTCTGGTGGAATAATATACATCATGCATGTGGGCCAATATGTGCAGTAACGCGTCATCCTCTAATTATTATGGGCAGGCCTTGCCAGTATCCTAGCTCGCTGCAGCCTGCTCAATGGCATATCGTGGCACCCTCATAAGTATACAATGCAGCACTTGTCAACTGAGATCAGTTGCAGTGGCACATTCGGTCCCGCCAACAGCTGCTCGATATCTAAACGCCCTGTCCTCGCCAACATCGAATACAATTGCCAATAAAGCACTGCCAGTTGCCTGAATAGATGCACGCCGAAACTGGCGCCTTCTTGCATACAGGCTGACACGCAATATTGCCAATAAGCACACCGTGGGGATGGCTGTGCTTGGCATGTTCCAGGCTTGCGGCACAGAATCCCATGCGCTAAACGCTTATTGTTTTCACCGCTAAGGCCCAGAATTCTGTACGTACTGGCTAGTTACATCCGAGTATAATCGCGAACCAGGAGGTTTCTTACAACATGGCCAGAGACGCTCGCACGCAAACTGCAAAATCTCACCATGCTCGCGCATGCACTATCCCCACTGCTCTACAAAATACTGCGATATAATCCTAGCAGTACACACAACATAGTTTCATCACCAAGCGCCAGCTGTATCTCAGTTCAAAACCAAACGCAAAACGATACACCTAGTAGCGTCAGTCGTCGCTGCCATAGAGCACCCTTGTTGCAGGGCATTCAGTAAAACCATACGACCACCGACACTCGATTCAGGAGGTACTATTTTCATCATGTACATGGGCAAAGGTGTCCAGTAGAGCGTCAGCCTCTAATAGTTTGGGCAGGTTCAACCAATAGCCTCCGGCGCGGCAGCCAGCTCGAAAGCGTATCGTGACGCCCTCATACGTATATGATGCAGCACCGGCCAACTACGATCAGTTACAATGGAGCATGTCGTCTCACCTCTGGCTGCTCGATATCGAGACACCCTGCCCTCGTCAATGAAGAATAAAATTGCGAATAAGGCACTGCCAATAGTCCGTGCAGAAGCACGCACGCACTGGTGCCTCCTTGCATACAGGCTGACGCGAAATAGTCCGAATATGCACAGTGAGCGAATGACTGTGCCTTGCATGCACGAGGCTTGCGGCACATAATCCCATACCGTAGTCTCCTCGTACCTTTACAGCTATGTCACAGCATTCTGTACATACTGGCTAGTTACAATAGAGTAAAATCGCGAACCGGACGAAGGTTTTGCCAAAAGCGCTCGCACGCAAACTGCACATTCTCATGATGCTACCACATGTACTATTGTACTACTCCCTCATCTTTACTACATGCTGTGAATAACCGTACAGGCACAGATAGCATAACTTAAACGGCAAACACTGGCAGTATCGAAGCTCATTGCATTACGACCCGCAAAATGGTACGGCTGCTGCGTGGACCATCCTTGCCACACGAGTCTGCAGTGGCAGACACGGCCTCGCCAACAGTTGATGGATGACAACACACCCTGTCTTCGCCAAAGGCAAGAAGATTGTGCATTATGTGCGTCAAATAGCCAATAGATGTCCGCATGTATTGACGCCTCCTCGCATACAGGCTGACGTGTAACAGTACCAAAAACCGCACCCAGCAAATAAATGTGCTTGGCATGTTCCAGGAGTGCGACACAGTGTCCCAGGTAATAAAAACTCCCTGCTTCCACAGCTCTGGCTTAGCATTCTGCACATACGTACTAGGCATAAAGGAGCAAAATCGCAACCCGGGATGCTTCACCACAGCATGTCCAATGACGCCCGCACACAAACTGCAAACTCACACGATGCTCACAGATGCACTATCCCCAGTGCTCTACCATGTATTGCGAAATAATCCTAGCAGTGCACACGACACAGTTTAGTCCGCAAAATCCAGTTCTGCTCAAACTCAATACCAACCACACAATGATACAACTGGTTGCGTGGGGCGTTGCTGCCATGGGCCACCCTTGTTGCGGGGCATTCATGTCAAACCATACGTCCGCGACAATGCAAAAGCGTCAGGCGGAACAATATTCACCATGTATGTGGGCCAATGTGTCCAGTATCGCGCCGCTCCCTAATTACTACGGGCAGGTCTTGCTAATACCCTAACTGGCTGCAGAGTGCTCGAAAGCTTATTATGACTTCCTCGAGGCTGTATCCTGCCGCGCCGATAAACTAAAATCCGCTGCAGCGGTAGCCTCAGTATCGCCAAAGCCTGTTCGATACCAAAAAGCCCTGTCCTCGTCGATGGAGAATAAAATTGCGAATACGGCATTGCCAATAGTCGGCAAAGATCCACGTATGCACTGATACCTTCGTGCGTACAGGCTGATGTGTAGCAGTGCCAATAGCACACTGCTGGACTGGCTGTGCTTGGCATGTTCCAGGCTTGCGGCACATAAACCCATACACTAATCCCTTCGTACCCTCACAGCTATGGCACAACATTCTGTGCATACTGGCTAGTTACAACCGAGTAATATCGCAACGCGAGAGAGCGCTTCTCCACAACACGTCCAGTGACTCTCGCACGCAAACTGCTAAATCTCACCAAGCTCGCACATGCACTATCCCCACTGCTATACCAAATATTGCGATATAATCCTAGAAGTACACACAACATAGTTTAATCACCAAACGCTAGCTCTTCCCAAACTCAATACCAACCGCAACATGATACAGCTGGTTGCAGGAGCCGTCGCTGCCATAGAGCGCCCTTGTTGCGCAGGAAGCTTGTCAAATCATACGACCAACAACTTTCGAAAAGTTTCAGCCCAAACAATATTCATCATGCATGTGGGACGATGCGTCCACTGCTTCTTCATTCGCTAACTATTGTAGGCAGGTCGTGCTAATATTGTAGCTCGCTGCACCCTGCTCGAGTGCCTAGCGTGACACCCTCCTGACTATATCCTGCCGCGCCGACCAACAGAAATCCGCTGCAATGGAGAACTCGGCGTCTCCAACGGGTGCTCGATATCAAACCACTCCGCTCCCGTTAATACCCAATAAAAATTCAAATAAGGCATTGCCAATAGTCTGCACAGATCACGCATACACCCGTGCATCCTTGCATACAGGCTGACACGCAATATTGCCAATAACCAGACCGATGGAATGAACTCGCTTCACGCGTCCCAGCCTCGTGACACAGTGTCCCACGTCTCGAGCAACCTGTGCCTCCACAGCTCGGGCTCAGCAATCTGTACATACATCCTGTGCGCAACAGAGCAAACTCGCAACGCAGGAGAGGGTGGTCTCTCCACACCAAGTCCAGCGATTCTCGCACGCAAACTGCTAAATCTCACCATACTTGAACATGTACTCTCATCATTTCTCTACCTAATACTGCGATATAATCCTAGAAGTACACACAACCGTCCAGCGATTCTCGCACGCAAACTGCTAAATCTCACCATACTTGAACATGTACTCTCATCATTTCTCTACCTAATACTGCGATATAATCCTAGAAGTACACACAACCATAGTTTAATCGCCAAGGGCTAGCTGTATCTCAGTTCAAAACCAAATGCAAAACGATACACCTAGTAGCGTCAGTCGTCGCTGCCATAGAGCACCCTTGTTGCAGGGCATTCAGTAAAACCATACGACCACCGACACTCGATTCAGGAGGTATAGGATTTTCATCATGTACATGGGCAAATGTGTCCAGTAGAGCGTCAGCCTCTAATAGTTTGGGCAGGTTCAACCAATAGCCTCCGGCGCGGCAGCCAGCTTGAATGTATATCGTGACACCCTCATACGTATATGATGCAGCACCGGTCAACTAAGGTCAGTTACAATGGAGCATGTCGTCTCACCTCTGGCTGCTCGATATCGACACGCCCTGCCCTCGTCAGTGAAGAATAAAATTGCGAATAAGGCACTGCCAATAGTCCGTGCAGACGCACGCATGCACTAATGCCTGAATATGCTATTCCCCCGTCCCTAGTGCATGCTGTGCGCAACCATACCGGCATAACCATAAACAGCAAACGGTGACAACATTGAGGCTCAATGCATTACCGTAGGCAAAATGAGACAGCTGGCTGCTGCATGGAGCATCCTTGCCCCATGGCATCCTTATTGCGGTGCATTCGTGTCAAACTATACTATCAGGACAATCGAAAGGTTTTGTCAGGCGCGACCTCGCAAAAGCGTGTTCACAATAGAGAACGCCAACCCAGTAGACAACAAACAGCACCGCAGATTATCCAACAAGGCCTCCTACGTCTCACACAGTTACAAACGAATCTACATGAATGCACCGACACACCCATGCGTGGCAGCAGACCGCAGGAAACGTAAGTTCCCTAACCGCGCCCACCACACGAGAATGTATTTTTCATAAATTCTCGTCTACGTGCATACTCGCTGGCCAACAGAGCAAGGTGTCGCAACGCCAAAAAAGGCTTCGCCACACACGGTGACTGCATCCACGAGCAGACCAACCGCATAGCCAAAGGATGCTCACACACGCATGTCTGCTATGCACACCCCAAATATTACGAATACGCGTAGTGCTAAAGTCGAATGTCTTTTGCATCAGTGCCAAATATCCAAGAGCCTCACACACGCATGTCTGCTATGCACATACCAAATAGTGCGAATACGCGTAGTGCTAAAGCCGAATGCCTTTTGTATCCGTGCCAAAGATCCAAGAGCAAGCCTAAAGCCAACAGCAACACGGTGCAGTTGGCTTCACATGACTTTCCTTGGAAATCCTACCTTTGTTAAAAGAACAGCGAGATCGAAAATGCTCCACATAAAAAAGATACATCACTCACTTTAAGCAGCAGTGCACCGGTGCGCTTTATCGCCTTCATCTCTGATAATTACGGAGACCTCGTAAGAACATTCTCGTACGAGATATTTAATTCTAACATATATCAGCGGCATCTCACACACGCATGTCTGCTATGCACACCCCAAATATTACGAATACGCGTAGTGCTAAAGCCGAATGTCTTTTGCATCAGTGCCAAATATCCAAGAGCAAGTCTAAAGCCAACAGCAACACGGTGCAGCTGGCTTCACATGACCTTCCTGTGAAATCGTACCGTTGTTGAAAGAACAGCGAGATCGAAAATGCTCCACACAAAAAAGATACATCACTCACTTTAAGCAATAGAGCAGAGATGCGCTTTATCGCCTTCACATCTGATAATTATGGATACCTCCTAAGAACAATCTCGTACGAGATATTTTGTTCCAACAAATATCAGCGGCATATTCCTAGGTAGCCCCCACAAGAAACAGCTCAACTCATCCGGCCTAACCACAGACATATCCCTATCCTATATGTGTTGCCTTTACTTGGATATTTTGGCCAGGGGATAAACAATCTAACTCGGCCTCCGCATGCTTCTGAGAAATTACCATGCAAACTTCCACAATTCCTGTTGGCCTCGCCAAGATGCACAGACCTGACGCCTCCACCCGGACACGCTGGCGTGTAACAGTGCCAATAACCGCACCCAGCGAGTTAATGTGCTTGGCGTGTTCCAGCCCTGTGACACAGTGTCCCACGTCTCGAGCGACCCGTGCCTCCACAGCTCGGGCTCAGCACTCTGTACATATTTGCTATGGGCAACAGAGCAAACTCGCAACGCGGGAGAGGGTGTCCTCTCCACACCACGTCCAATGACTCTCGCATGCAAACTGCAAAATGTCACCAAGCTCGCACGTGCACTATCCCAACTGCTCTAGGCATCCCAGCCACAGGGCATTCTTACTACACGACATTCTTGTCAAACTCTACAACCTGACAATCGAAATTTTCAGCCGGAAAT
>NW_013564824.1:0-5229 GCF_000499605.1 Eimeria maxima | reverse complement strand
TATATATATATATATATATATATATTCTTTGTTTAAATAGCCATCAACAAATGATGGACAAAAAAGATTTATTTCTTTTGTTGTTAAACACTTTTAGTGTTTTCGTCTCCCCCAACTTTCCTCTTTTAGGGTTTAGGGTTTAGGGTTTTTAGGGTTTAGGGTTTAGGGTTTACGGTTTACGGTTCTTATTGTAACCACTTTGCTGCAACAACTGTATCCAAAGGGGGCCTAAAGAACACCTAAGCTTCCCACGATTTAGGGTTTAGGGTTTCTGTCCTTTTTAGGGTTTTTAGGGTTTAGGGTTTCGATTCTTTATAGGGTTTTTAGTTGTTAGATATATGTTGGTAAACAAAGAGAATATTTTTGTTGTTTTTTTCTTTTTGTTTTTTGTTTATTTAAGGGAATAATTTAATCTATTATTCTTTTAATAAGGAGGAGGAGGGACATAAAGTTGTTTGTTGCTCCTTTATTAGTTAAATATAATACGCAGCATATATTTCTTTTTTAGGGTCTAGAGAGAAGTAGCAGCACACCCTAAACCCTAAACCCTAAACCCTAAAAGAGAAGCACACAAGAGGCCTCGTAGCACGCTGCATGTGCACGTACACCTCAACATGCACCCTGACGCAGCAGCAATGGTGAAGGCCTGTGGCCGAGGGTTTAGGGTTTAGGGTTTACATTTTTCAGTCTAGGGTTTATAGCTGTCGCTTCGTGACTGTTAACGGCGTAGCGCATGCATGCATGTGTGCATGCATACAATCTAGGGTTTAGAGTTGGTGGTGCAGGGTTTATGGTTTAGGGTGTTTTGCCTATCCATGTGGGGGTTCTAGGGTTTAGGGTTTAGGGTTTAGGGTTTGCGGGTGAAGAAGGTAGAGAACTTGAATATTCAAGAGGAGACGACTAATGTTGTATATTTTATTTATATTATATATATATTTTTATTAATTAATAAAATATATATTATTTAGTCCCTTAATAATAAAAAATAACAAATAAAAGGAACGAGACAGACGTAGGGTTTAACCCTTTCTCTGTTATGCAGGCTCTGTATTCAATGGTATATATAGCAGGGTCACTCCTCTGTGTAGGGTTTAGGGTTTAGGGTTTAGGGTTTGGATGAAGAAAGGCACTCCAGAGCATATTATTAAAATTAAATGCATGCATTATTGTCTACTATTTAGGGTTTCGTGTCTAGGGTTTAGGGTTTAGCGTCTAGGACTTAGCAAGGAATAGGCAGAGAAGTCAGGCGGCTACGGCGGCGGTGTTGTCTGCTGCTCTGGTGCTGTGGGCTGCTAGACACTAGACCCCAAACCCTAAACCCTAAACCCTAGCAGATGGGCTGAAACCCTTTTTCCTTATTTCTGAGAAGGTTTTGCTAGTTAATTGAAGGTAAAAGCAACGCATGAGGGGGGCGCGCACTAAACCCTAAACCCTAAACCGCTTTCAGGTCACCGGACACCATGTCGGTTCCTGTTCTGCCCGAGTTGTAAACCCTAAACCCTAACCCTTATCCCTAACCCTAAACCCTACACCCTAAACCCTAAACCCTAAACCCTAAACGCTCCTCTTGTCTTCCTCTCACCCCACCTGCTGTAGTCTCGTCAGGTTACCCACAAACAAGGCGGAACATTCGAGCACACACAATGTCGTGCCCTTCTTCTTCTTCTTCTTCTTCTTCTTCTGCTGCTGCTGCTGCACCAAATCCCTCCCTGCGTCAGCAAAAGAGCGCAGGAGCGGATTCCATCTATGAGGAGGAACCCTTGACCCCTCAGTACCCTTCGTCTGTAGCCACAGCAGCATCTACACCAGGTTCGACAACAGCAGCAGCAGCAGCAGCAGCAACAAAAGTAAAGGGAGAAAAAGTATCCAAGTCAGCTAATACTCCTCACCATTCAAGTAACCCCTCCAAGAATGCAGCAGCAGCAGCAGCAGCACGAGAAGGAGTTACCCCCGGTGTGCAGCCGGCACGCAACAATTCTAATACATCCTCAGGCTCATCATACACCCCAAAGCAGCAAAGATCAAGTCTGCTGCAGCAGGCGCTGCTGACGTTAGGGTTTGACTCGGATAGAGTACATTCCTTTGGTGGTGTTGCTGCCTTCAGCAGCAACAGCAGCAGCAGAGCAGCAAAAGAAGCTCTTGCTGCAGAAGCAGCACAGAAGAAACCCTTAACAGGACAGCCAAGGGTACCTATGGGTCAGCAGCACCAGCAACAGCAACATCAGCAGCAACAGCAGTACCCACAGCAGCAACAGCAGCAGCAGCAGCAGCAACGGCAGCAGCACCAGAGGCAGCAGGAGGACCCCCATAGATCGCAAATCGCTGGCAGCTGGACACAGAAGGATAAGCCACGGCTGCTGTGGTTCGTGCTGCTGGGGGCCCTAAGTCTTGTATTCATGGGTGCTGTATGTTGGGCCCTGTCTCAGTCCTCAACTCCTCCTCCTGCTGCATCGCAGCAGCTGCTGCTGTCGCTGCAGCAAGCAGAAGAAGACGGACTCCTTGGAGGAGGACCCAGCAGTCTAGCTACCTCGGTGCGGCGGTACCTACTGCAGCAGCAGCAGCAGCAGCACCATCAGCTACAGCATGCCTGGATCACCAGGCAAAAACAGCTGCAACAAAAAGAAAAGCTAACGCTGTCTCAGGCAGCCGAAGCAGCAGCAACAGCAGCTGCAGCAGCTGCTGCTGCAACTCTAGGATCCAACAGCAGCTACATGACGAACCTCGTCATCAATGCTACCAACGAATATCTTACTATAAGAAAGGGGACACAGCAGCAGCAGCAAGCATATAATCAGCTGCTGCTGCACATGAAGGAGCATCAACAGCAACAACAGCTCAAATCCCTGCTGCAGCAGCAGCAGCGGGAAATAACACTCCCGCGCCAGCCCACCCCTGGTGCTGCGCAGCAGCAGACAGCATCCCAGAGGAGACTTGCTGCTGCAATACCAGACGAAACAGCAGGGGCAGCAGCAACAGCAGCAGGTGCACAGCAAACAACAGCTGTAGAAACAGCAGCAACACCACCAACCACGGCAGTGACCGAAGACACTGCAGCAGCAGCAGCAACTGCTGCAGCAAATGCCCCACAGTCTTTTGCAACTCAGGCGGAAGAACAGGTCACGACACAAACAAGGGAAGCTGAATCTCCCTCCAGTACGCAGCAGCAGCAGCAGCAGCAACAGCAGCATCAGCCACAGCAACAGCAGGTGCAGCAGGATCAGCATCGGCAACAGCAGGTGCAGAAGGATCAGCATCAGCAAGATCAGGATTCTACAACCCAACGGCAGTCCGCACAAAATGATCAGGAGCTGCCGCAGCAGGAGGACCGTCGAGAGCCGAATCGTGAGCTGCAGCAACAGGTGCAGCAGGAGCAGCAGCCGCAGCAGCAGCAGGAGTTGCAACAGCAACCGAAAGAAATTGATTTCAATTACCCTTCGTCATCTGAAGATACACCAGAGGGACGCAACGAGCAGCAGCAGCCGCATCAGGAGTCTCAACAAGGGCAGCAGCCTAACGAACCAGCGCAACAGGAGCAGCAAGAGCAGCAGCAGCAGCAAAGGCGCTCCATTCGGGAGGCGCTGATGCTAGGAGAGCTACCGGGGTCCATGCAGCAGCACATGGGGAACAGCAGCAGCAGCAGCAGCAGCAATGAGGATATCAGCACTAACACCACCAGTAGTGGAATCACCGCCAACCACGATGGCGCAGACACACGCCCCAGCAGCAGCAGCAGCAGCAGCAACAGCAGCAGCAGCAGCAACAACAAGACCCTGGCTGAGGTGTCTCAGCTGATGACGGAAGCTATGGGATGGAAGCGGAGGGCCTCCGAGTCCCTCATAGGCGTGCTGGTGAAGGCCGAGCAACAGCTGCAGCAGCAGCTGGTGTCTCTTATGTCTATGCTAGAAGCAAGCAAGGCAGAAGATGAACAATGGGCACAACAACAGCAGCAGCAGCAGCAGGGACGAAAGAGGCATCTGCAGCAACAGCAGGAACAGCAGCAGCAGCAACAGCCGCAGGAACGGTCCGTGCTGCGCAGCACCAGCAGCCAAGGAATCCAAAACGCACAGCAGCAGCAGCAACACCAAGGCCAGCAGGAACAAGAACAGCAGCAGCCACCAACAACTCAGGGACAGCAGCAGGAGGACAATCAGCAAACGATGCAGCAGCAGGAAGAACAGGAGCAAGAGCAGCAAATGCTTGCTGAAAGGCAGCAAAGGATAATGCTGCTGCAGGCAGAGCATCATGCTGTTGCTTCTGCTGCTGCTGTTGTTCGTGCTGTGCTGCAGCAAGCACAGAAGGTAGCAGCAAAATCGCTGCAGCTGTATGCAGTAGAGAGGAAACTATGGGAGCTGCAGCGTGCTGCTGCAGAGAAGCAACTGCATGCTATTGATGCTGCTCCCTCCCCAGCAGCAACAGCAGCAGCACAGACAGAAGCAGTAGGGACATGGACTTTCTCTGCTACAGGAGAGGCTGCTGCTGCACATAACGACAGATTCCCTCTTTCTTTTGCTGCACTGCGCATGCAGCCCCAAGGGGAGGCGTTAATTGAGGCATTCAAGGAAAGAAGCGGAGATAAAGAAATTCTTGTTGCTGACTTGGCTCTTATGTGTAAGACAGCGCAGCAGCAGCAGCTAATACCTCCCTTCTTTGCTGATCTGCTGCAGCACTTCCCTCTTATGTCCCTCTGAGGTGTACGTGCACCCCAACAGGTCCGCAGCAGGTTCTGCTGCTTCTGGAGCAACGCAGCACACCATTCATGCGTTCTTGGATGTTGTACCTACCTCTTATGTGACCCATCTGCAAACCTACAGGCTGGCAGCAGCAGCAGCAACAGCAGCAGCAGCAGCAGCAGCAGGTACAGCAGCAGTGGCAGGAGCAGCGGTCTGCTGCTCGATATTCTGCCGGGGTTTGTTTTATATAAGGGCAATTGCCCTCCCTCCGTTAACGAAAATACCGACAACTCAGCCAGGTGTACGGGCACCGCGCAGCAGCAGCAGCTGCAAGTGCAGCATCAACTGCAGCAGCAGCAGCAGTGGCAGCATCTTGCCTTCAGGCATCGCTGCACGCCTGTTCCCCCTCCAATAAAGGCACGTGATGCATGCAAAACTAACTGGACAAAACTATATAAACAAAAAGAAAACAGCCAATTTACAAGATGCAGTTTCTTGCATGCAGACACACAAGTAGTAGTACGCATACAGAAAACACCACACAGACACTTCTATATAT
>NW_013564823.1:0-6168 GCF_000499605.1 Eimeria maxima | reverse complement strand
CCGCCAAGTCCGCTACGGACCTCAACACACACCAAACGACTATTGCTGAAAACCACGCGAAGCGCCTACATTGTGACACAGCTAACACAGCCCTCCAGCATCCAAGCTCACTCGCTGTTCGTCGGGTTCAACAAACGCGCATAGAGCAACAATGAGGAACATCGAAAAAAGAGGGTTGTGATACATACGCCTCCTACGCTACAACCGTCTACAACTCTCACAGAAACATCCATAACACTGTCGTGAACACAACAAGCAAACAAATACGGGCTACTGCACAGCCGCCTAGGCGTCGCAACTCAAACCGTGGCAGCACACAGGCAGGCTAGCTGTGCAGTTGTATCTTACAACAATTCCCCCCGTACATTCATCGCAAAGCTACAACTAGAACACGTCATTCGACTTAGGCGCACGCTCGTCTTAACTTTGGTGCTGAGCTAGATCGCGAACTCCAGTGCTGCTAGCAGCACGCCACTAAACCTTCACTTCCACCAAACAAAGCAAACCCTTCGCACTGTAGCAGCTCTTCTGCAGCTCCCGAGCATCGGGGCGCACATCCTGTTCGATGCAGTAAACAACGCATATCTCGTGCCGATAAGCAACCGCATACAGAAAGGCACGTTTGATTTAATTCTCATATGCGACAACGTTTTGCAACCTCCAGACACGACAACCGCCTTTTAGCCTAACATTCAATGAAGAAACAACTATGCAAGGCAGCACCGCGGCCTGTGGGGATGGCAGTTGTGGAAGAACCAAACACATTCAAGTACACGCGCTGTGCAGCTCATGGGCACCCGTTATATTTCTGGACAACACAGCGCCAGCAACCGGTCGAGCCATGCAACATGACTACGAAACCAAGAACCAATATAAACGTACTTCAAAGGCAAACCGTTCTCACATTAGGCTTGCGCCTACACTGCACTACACGAACCCATTCCACGGTATCATCGCGTTTGAGCCTATCCTCAGCTAAATCTAAGCATGGCTCAAGCCGCCTCTGGGAGGAATGCAAAAGCCATAACTCTTGTAGCGCACATCCTGCATACATGGCCACGAGTTTAACTGGGCTAATCCAACTCACTCCACAAATGTTGCATTACCTAACAGGGCCCACTGCATTCTACCTGAAATCCCAGGCACACAATATACACAAATCACTGCCCGCCAATGCCTTACAACTCGATAGTGAAACAATAGGAAACCACACATGTAAACGCTCAGCATCTCCAGCACTACGGATATACAAATACAACAAGAGTGCAGGTGAAGGAGGAACTAGGGTCGAAGGTTCAGACGTCCGCCAAGAAGGCACTGGCAGCTGTATACATGTCCACGAATAAATCATCAGGAAGGCACCTTGCTCCAAATAACGAAGGACACCCACTTATCGAGTAAAATAACGGCGGTGAAGGTACGCCCCCAATCCCGGCACAACCCTGTACACTCTGTGGTCGTTTTCTGGACTGACGCGTGCACCTACCAGCTACAGCACGAACGTCCGAGTTCAGTTTGCCAACGAAATGCAATACGTTCTATACGCACCGTGGCAACAGCATGCAATATCCCTCTGCTGTAGTTGAGCTATTTTCAAGTTGCATCCAGCAGATCAACGGTGCATCATGCGACTGAACACAGTCAAGTGTACCGCATCCCAACACGCACCTACAAACCACACACTTATCAGAAACTCCGCCGTACACACCTCGCAAACAACAGGAGTGCGTTACAGTCCTTGACAATGAAAAGAATTGTCTGCCCCGCATTCACTCACCAAATTAGCATGGACGTGACAGTACAGTACCCCCAAGAACCCATAAGCTTACTGGTAAAGTGTAGGGCAGCCAGCCTCACAGGTTGGTGTATTTTCCCGAGTTTCATACGGCGACACGCTTGGATTAACCACTGTCCACAGGGAGCACATACATAGCCGCTCTAGAGTGTCCACAGCGCTTATGCGAATGCAATGGGATACTTAACCGGATGAACCTAGAATTGACGTTGCCAGATTGTGAAGAGACACTTCCAGGCCCCTCTACGTGGTCTCGGCATCAATCGAAGAAACAGCCTAGCGACGAAATCCGTGAGGCGCTGGAACGGAAATCTACTTCCGCCGAGCCAAGAAATGATTCGCATGACCCTCTTCCCTCTGGTACGAATATACAAGTCATCCCAGGCACGCCCCTAACTGAGCTCGAATCCGCTGCGAGAAACCATAGCAAACACTAACCAAAGCCGATATACCACAACTCCATCATGCACGAGAATCAAGGTCTGCATCGCCAAACACCCCACCGCTTAAACACCTTGCTTGTGGGGACATCGTCAAAGAAGTGGATGCCCCCGCTATCCCCTACAGCGATGAAAAACTCCAGAGTCATGTTCCTGGCGTACTTCCTTCGTCAAACACAAGGTCACAACACAATCATACAGACCACGGATCAACACGGGAAATCATAAATGTTGCAATCCTTCCACGAGGAAGCAGCTTCAACCAAGTCAACGTGTGAACGCCAAGCCACTACCAATGTGCGATAACTCCCATTTTCCTATGCGGTTGTGACTTTGCACCGCTGTCCCTTTGAAATGAACGACCCTCGCCACCAAAAGGGCAAGCCGATAAGCTCTGTGTGAGTAGGCGTTCTACTTCCAGCAAAAGCAACACCATGTTTCGTCATGCTCTAATGCACAACACGCAGGAGCGATCCGCACATCCTGAGCCAGACGCTTGCTCAGATAAGCAACTGCAGCTGTTTTTTGCCACAACAAAACCTCGTGAAAAAGAACCCGGAACCCGTGAAAGCTCATCGTCTAAAATACACCGCAGTCAGAAAGGAATACAAACAAACGTTCGAATGCCACCAGGCGCAGCACGAGTTATTTCCAACGTCGGGTGGGAATAACGCAAGAGGTCCAAGCGCCGAACGTTCATCCCCGCATCGTGCTCACAACACCAGCAAATACAATAATAACTGCTAGGGTTGAGAGCATACGCATCTCCCACAACACACAAAATCAAACACCCCCTGCGTGTATCTACAAATGCGCCAACTCACACGCTGCTCTCAGCAGTACCTGAATGCTGCCATGCAGCCTATTTGATTTAGGAGCTCTACACCGATATCCAATGCATATTGCACTGCTCCGTTGGCGTTAGGCCTATGCTTTGCTGTCCTGAGCCTCTCGTTGCCCTCCTAGGAGCTGCGTTACGTTGCCACTCTACGTCGGCACGGCTGTGGCCAATCCAACATACCTCCTACACCCATGAAAATGGAGTACTAGGCAGACGTGTTCTACCGCGATCCTACTGTCCTTCCACACGTTGGCATCATCTTCAAACGGCACAATACAAACCCCGAGGAGACCGCGCTACTTACAGTGTGACCTTTCGACTTGTAGGACCGCCCGGCAAGGAGGCACACTAATTACAAACTCGAGCTACGCCGAACGCCATTGCAACCGACTAACTAGCCAGCTGCGCAGTGGCAAGAAAAAAGGCACATCCACCTTCAAATCACCGCCCTTCAGTTTTCTGCCAATGCAGAAGCGTTGATGTGCATGGAACCACAATCGTATAACCAGCAGCAACAGGCGAGCACATCAGTCGATACCGCCCAGGTTGCTCAAGGCGCATTTTCAAAAGCCTTCCCCGTCTCTACATGGCACTGGCTCCAAATAGCCAGAACAGTCTATTGGACTAAACCTGAATCTACGCAAACACACGGAAGTCGTTACTGCTGAATGCAAAGTGGAGCTCTCTACTTACTTTCTACAGAGGCGACGCCGTCGTCATTTCAATTGCGTGTGCCCACCCCTTGCCTGCACAATCTCTTCAGTCTGCGGCGAGCATAAATACTAAACCTTCCAAATATCAGGAATCCGTTCAATTCGTTGGCGCACATGGATGTTCGAGGAATGATTGCACAGCACCAAGGCTTCCAAGAGTCGAACCAGTGCAAACAAGTGACTTCAGTACAGGTACAATAAGCAGAGTCACAGAAGTGCTCGCCAGTCCTTGAATGCCTTGGCGTTCATCTCGAGAAGCTCTTTCGCCACTCCTGGAACTATACTATCGAAACACTGTCAAATGGACTGCCTGCAAGCACATGCGGCAAATAGTCCTAGGGGGCTTAGCTGCGAATCCGGTTATGCGCAAGACAACCATTTGGGTGCAACTAGGTATCCGCAAGCGCACAAGCTGCTCATTCGGATAATCGGCTAACAACCGCCGACACAATGGCGAAGACGGAACCGCCTGGTGCCACATCCCAACACGCCGGAGTCCCCATCAACCGTCATGACTCGATATTTTCTGCATGCTTCTATTCAGTTTCATAAGCTTCCTCATTGCATATAAAAGTATTGCATGGCTTTATAGTGGATGTGTCTTGCTTTTGTCAGTTGGCATTAACTTTGGACTAGTGTGGTGGAATCGTTAGGATTCCAGATAAAACAATCAAATTCTGGCGTACCAAGTAACTTTGTAAGCTGCATACTGGCACAACGTACTATAATACTACACTATCAGAAACACTGTACAGTGGCAGCACTAGCAAGTACGCTGACTGCCCAGCTCAGCACACTTTAAACCCCTAGACATCACAACCCCAGAGAAACCTCGAGCTGTACAGTCTCACGACAAACCTAAGCAGCAATGGCGGGCTCAAATGGCCCATTACTAGCAAGGTACGTCTACACAGATATGCAGCACGAGAACCTCCACCTGCCACGTCCATGGCTATCCCTAATGACCCGCTGGTGCAGTTGGACACAGCACACAACCCCGCAATTCTGTAGTGCACATTCTCTGTGGACAATTGCTCTACGCCAACTGAGTTCACCTGTACTCCCCTCCAACAAACCCAAAAAGCGCAGTTGAACCTGAACTCCAGCACACCAAGCTATATAGCCAATCTGGTCAACAGCCAGCCGAAGACCACCTGCGCAACCACTGTCCATATTTGGCTAGCCCAATGTCCCAACATCACCCTGTCTTAAGCCGCCAGTAGCAGTCAAACAAACACAAACCCCAGTAGAGGAGGCAGTCTGTTATACAACTCCTGCTCGAATCTCTAGACATTCGAAGATCGAACGGCACAAGTATATATTTTGACCCGACGTACAGCCTACAGAAGCGTCCATACCTGCTGCCTCTGCACCACCACCGTCAACTGCAAAAAAACGATCAACGTTGCTACTTATCACCTGAGTAAGCACGGCTTTCCATTTGCAGTTCAAACTGTCATCAATGCTATGCTTCGCATATACTATGGCTGCACAATTATCTACAGGGCACAAATTGGGTGTCAACACGCGGTGTGGTGTGCGGGCAATGGTTAGCGATGAAACCAACGACCACAATTTCAGGACAGTGCCGGGGTAGTACTAGCATAACTTCGATAGCTGAATACTTGCATTCTATGCCGCAAAAGGTACTACTATATTACAGTGTCAAGCACGCAGCATGCGCAGCTCAGCACATTTTACACCTCGAAACACCACCACACCAGAGAGGCCTGGAGCTGTGCAGTCTCACGACAAACCTAAGCAGCAATGGCGGGCTCAAGTGGCCCATTACTAGCAAGGTACGTCTACACAGATATGCAGCACGAGAACCTCCACCTGCCAAGTCCATGGCTATCCCTAATGGCACGCTGGTGCAGTTGGATACAGCACACAACCCCATAATTCTGTAGTGCACATTCTGTGTGGATGAATGCTCTACGCCAACTGCCTTCAGCTGTACTCCCCTCCAACAACAATTGAAGCTTAACTCCAGCACGCCAAACTCTACAGACACACTGGTCGAAAGCCATTCGAATGCCACCCTCGCAACAGCCAGCCGAAGGCCACCCTCGCAACCACTGTCCATATTTAGCTAGCATAATGTTTCCCAAGACACACAAACTTCAGCGCACAAAGTGGCCCAATCGAGCATCATTCATTGCAACTAAAACAAAATCGGGATTTAGCGACTATTTTCACCCTACCTCAGAGACAAACAACACGCAAACGCAAAGCACTGCTACCATAGACGCTTACAATCTGAGCAAGTCATTCAACTGCTATCACTGCACCCGTCTCTATCAACACCAAATTGTACATTAAATCCATCCCTCTTGGAATGAAAGACACAACTTCAACCAGCAAGCACCGTTCGACTTC
>NW_013564822.1:2500-5364 GCF_000499605.1 Eimeria maxima | reverse complement strand
ATATTTATATTTATATTTATATTTATATTTATATTTATATTTATATTTATATTTATATTTATATTTATAAGCAGATATATACTCTTACTTAATGGATATATACAATACATATGTACACAAATACGTACATATACATACGTATACGTACATATACATATACATATACTTTACGTATATACGTACATCTATACATATATTTATATTTATGTATACAGATATATATACATTTATTTACATGGATATTTATATTTATGTATATTCGTGTATATATACGTGTACTTTTATTTTTATTTATTATTTATATATATTTATATTTATTTATTTATTTATATTTATTTATTTATTTATATTTATTTATTTATATAGATATACATATTTAGGCCTTAAGGAGACATTTATACACCGTAAAATATAAATAAATAAAATAAATAAATATAAATAAAATAAATAAATATAAATAAATATAAATATAAATAAATATAAATAAATAAAATATAATTAAATTATAAAGGATTTAAATTGTGATGATGCCTTATGAGGGTTTAGGGTTTAGGGTTTAGGGTTTAGGGTTTAGTGAGCTGTGATGGTTAGCTGTGTATAATTAGGGTTTAGTAATTAGGGTTTATGAGGGTTTATTAGGGTTTATAATTAATTAGGGTTTACTTGTTGTTTATACTGAGGCATTTGCTGCAAAAAAGAAGAAGAAAGAAAACCCCTATTAAGTTCAATTGCTGCTGCTTGTTTGCTGCTGCTGCTGCAGCAGCAAACAAGAAGAGCAGCAAGAAAAGAAAAACAAGAAAGAGTATTCATATTGTATATTATTACGGTGTATAGGCAGGTAAATAAAAAATAAATAAATATATAAATATATAAAAAAAAGAAAGAAAAAGAACTTATAATGATTAATATTTATATATAAATAAATAGATAAATAGCTGCCTATACACCGCAGCTATGAGGTCACCACCAGGTGTATAGGCAGCTATATACCTACTTATAAGGTCTTATGTATATATACATACATATATATACATTATTTTTATTCTTTTTTTTATTTTTTTTATTCTTTTTATTATTTTATTTTATATTTTATATTAATTTAATAAAAAAAAGGAGAAAAAGAGACAAAAAAGAGACAATAATCAAGGAGACAGCCATCAGTATACCTGCACGTACACCCGAAGGAAGGGAGGGTCTCCTTTTTTATCCAGCTGTCTCCTTTTCTTGTTCTTCTTCCTCTTAATAAATAATTATTCCTTTTTATTTATTTATTTATTTATTTTATTTATTTTATTTATTTTATTTATTTATTTAATTAAATAAATAAATAAAAGAAAAAAAAAAAATAATTGTCTCCTCTCCTCATCGATTTGTCTCGATTGTCTCCTCGATACACACAAAGGAGACACCTAACTAACTGTCTCCTTTTTGTCCTCCTTTTGTCTCCTTTTTGCCTCCTTTTTGTCTCCTTTTATCTACATCTGTCTCCTTTTGTTGCATTTCTTTCCGTTAATGCCTATATGTGTCTCCTTTTCTGTCTCCTCCTGTCTCCTCCTGCTGTCTCCTTTCCTGTCTCCTCTTTCTGTCTCTTTTTGTCTCCTTTCCTCTCTGGAGTTAATCAGCCTAATGGCTAGCTAGATAAAAGGGAAGCTAGCTAGTACCTACACAGCAAGACAGCCAGCTACACTAGCTACCTGCAGCGCCCTACAGCTAGCTAGCTAGCTAGCTAGCTAGCTAGCTAGCTAGCTAGCTAGCTGTACAGCTGGCTACGGTGACATAAAGGGGACAATATTTGCGGTGTCTCCTCATCTCCACAAAAAAACCCTTAAGGGAATTCCCCTCATCAAACTGTCCTTAGTTAAGGGCTAGCTAGCTAGCTAGCTAGCTAGCTAGCTAGCTAGCTAGCTAGGTAGCTAGCTAGCTAGGTAGGTAGACAGCCCTCTGTATGTCTAGCTAGCTAGCTAGCTAGCTAGCTAGACATAAGAGTTTACTCGGTATAATGTGCCGCCTCCCTGGCAACAGGCAAGTAATTAATTACGCTGCATGTAGTCAGCTAGCTAGCTACGTATCTATCCAGTTAGCTAGCTAGCTAGCTAGCTAGCTAGCCAGTGAGTTGCATGCTAGCTAGCTGTGCAACCTGTCTCTTATATTCATCAAGAGAAATACATAGAGAATTAGATGGTAAAGAAAAAGAAGAAGAGGAAGAAGAAGGAGAAGAAGAAGAAGAAGGAGAGGAAGAAGAAGAAGAAAAAGAAGAAGAAGAAGAAGGAATTAATAAAGGAGCAAAGGAGACACCTACAGGAGGAGACACAGGCTTAATACGTGACGCAAAGGAAGCAGCAGAGGAAGCAAGCTGCGCATACACCACAAATAAATAAATAAATATATTATTAATTAATTAATTAATTAATTAATTAATTTATTTATTTATTTATTATTATTGTGTGTAAAAGGAGATAGGAGACACTAGAAAGGAGACACAAGACAGGTGTCTAAACCCTAAACCCTAAACCCTAGACCCTAAACCCTAGAGGAGACCTACAGCAACATAAGGAGAGACAAGTTGTTGTTGCTGCTGCTGTGTCTTCCCTATACAAGCAGATAAACTATTAAGAGAAGAGGAGACACCCCCTAGTCCTATAAGAAGAAAGGAGACAAAAAAAAGGAGACAAAAAAAGGAGACAAAAAAGGAGACACTTTTTTTTTATAATATAGAGACACACATCAACAATACCTGCTGCTGCTGCTGGACTTGCTACAGTTCACGAACACCACCAACAACAGCAGCAGCAGCAGCAGCAGTAGCATCACGAACAGCAGCAGCAGCAGCAGCAGCAGCAGCAGCAGCAATAAAAGGGAGAGAG
>NW_013564821.1:0-6222 GCF_000499605.1 Eimeria maxima | reverse complement strand
ATATATATATATATATATATAGCATGAACATGCGCATATGCATACATATGTATAACTGGAAGACAGACAAAGATACACAACATCGACTACTCCCTTTTCCAATCTTCTCAGCCCACCGCCTTTGAATCTTTCATCGCCGCCCGCGCCAAAAGCAACGCCAGCTGTCTGTACTTCCCAGCCTTTGAAAAACCGCCGCACCTGCCCACCAACTCAGTTGAGGAACTGTAAAAAGCTGACAAGTGGGCTCCACTAGTGCCAACAACGGGGCAAACATCCGCCTCAGAACGTACAAGGAACTCCTTCGCCACCGCTGGCAGCGTGGGACACTGCTGCATGCGCAAGGCCTGTACACTGCAGAGTATCTGATTCAGCACACCCTGAATAGCGCCCAAACAAGAAACAAAACAGACAATACTCACGCACACGCGGTCCACAAAATATACACACGCACTACACAAGCACACTGGCACACTGGTCGCGCTTCCTGTAACACGAGTGAAGAAGCGCGCATCAATGCAACCGTCCAGCCGTCTCTTCGCATCATCTTCCTCCAAACGCCTCTATTACCATTAGTTTTAAAATGCACCGGAGGCGCACTGATCTGGTATGCTGTCTATTAACTGCACATCCCGTGTACCGGCGAGTCTCTCTTCGCTAAAAGGTCATTTTTCTATGCCTAGCACTTCAGCAGTCATGTTTAACAAAAGGGTGCCTCGTCCGTATCAATAGATTGGATTGATATGCATGTGAAGCACTTCAAATTTAGACTAAACATCAGGCGGCCCGTCAGTGGACGTATATGTGTTTTCTCCTTGAGCAGGCAGGCAGCGCAGCGTGACCCCTCACGTGCACGGCTTGCTCCAAACGCTTCGCGACGCGAATATCGGTCCCTGAAAGCAGCACTGCTTGCAGCGTCCGAATATTTTTTGCTGCTTCAGTGACGTTCTTGAAGTGAGCCTCAGCCGCCAATCCATCAAGCTCCCACGTCGTCAAACCCTCGCTGCTCGGGTATACGTACACCCAAACCTGTTGGAGAGAGGGTCGCCTGCTATCCACCAGCACCGCTCTGCTCGGCGTCAATGCAAAGGCAGCATCAGTTGAGAGAAGGCCTGACGTGTCCCCCAGCTGGGTAATCTCCGCCGTGTAACTGGTATCTTTGAACTCCGCTGTCTCGACTCTCCACGCACACCTTTCCGCACGGCACTCCTCCCCACAGATTGTGCTATTAGGCAGGCGGGGGCAGTAATGGTCTGCGGAAGCGTCTCTCTGTAATTCAGAAGTTGGTGACAAACCCAAAATAGAGCGAATCTGCGCTGTCCAGGCGCCGCTGACAGCCGCTGCCTCCTGCAGACGTTTAGAGCTGATGCTGGATACCAGCTGGGGATCAGCTACCAACTCTGGCAAGGGCGCACCAAAGGTGAGAAAGCCCCAAGAGGGGAGCGCTAAGGCAGAGCCCAGAGGCCAGGCATCAATTCGCGACGACGGCCTGTAGAGACTGAGGTTCACAACGGAGGCAGATGGGCTATACTCGGGATCCGATCCCCAGTGCTCCTGCAAATTCAGTAACCGCCGAGCGGTTTCCTCTTGAAATGCCTCCTCCACTCGCCCGCCTAGCCCCCACCCTCGCCGCAGGAGATCCCACTCAATGTCTTCCAGTCCGCTGTCAGGCACTATCTGCAGTCATATCAAAAGCGACACAGGTTGTGCTGCACGGTGCATGCACTGCAGCTGCATGCAGGTCCACTGCACACGCTCCACGGTCCATACAACCACACTACCTCCGTACAATCCACAGGCTCAATGTGTCCGTCGCCCTTCTTAGTGGCAGGAAGCACAGGACCGTACAAACAATCAGCAGCAAGTAAGTTGGGAACCCTGGATGCACGCAACAGAGGGGAAGCAGCAGCAGTTCGGCATACCTGAGAAGTAATCTGTAAATCAACGAGGCTACTAATAGCTTGCAGAATGCCCCGCAAGTGCATTCGCAAGAAGGCCCCGCCGTCCCAAGTAAGCATCGAGGGGGCTGAGGGCCGTAAAGCCGTACTAGGGCGCTTCCAAGCGCCTGTTTCTTCTGTGTCCCTGAGCGCATCCTTGGCCTGGACGCCGAAATCTATGTCCCCCTCAGTGTTTGCTTCTCTGTCTGCATCTCCTAGCAGCCACAAACGAAGGCGCAAATCGGCGGAGAACGATGCGTCGTCCCTTAGAGGAGACAACACCCATCGCCCTAGCGCCTGAACTGCTGCCCCAGCAGCTGCCTGTTGCAATGCATTGTCGCTTGGCTTGCTGCTGCTACCAGTACTGCTGTAGCTGCCGCTGCTTCTTCTGGGTACCACCAACAGCAGAGAAGATCCAGCGCCTATGTGCAGACGGGGAACTTCTTCCTTGCTAAGAGGAGCTGTCACAAATAGTTGTAACGTGCCAAAACCCTCAGGGCCATCTGTTTCCACTGCATGCTCATCTGCATGCCTGGGAAGGGCCCTCAAGGCCTCAACATCTGAAGCGCAGGAAGTCGTCTCCCCTAGGGGAGGGGGCAAAAGACTGACTGCCAAGAGGGAATTGGCGCTTCCTGAGACTGGCGACGCCTCGCGCCCGGCAGCCTCCAGCACAGATGCAACAGGGATCGCAGTGCAGGTCGGGTATGCAGGAACGGAATTATCGTGCGGTCCTCCCAGTGACGCCAGGTGTGTGTACACCCGACGTGCAGCTGGCAGAGCGTCGGGGCATAGAGGAACTATATGCAGGGATGTAAGCCACTGCAATACATCCACCTGCAAAGATGTGGTGGAGCTGCAGTGTGGGAGGCCCGCTGGAGGACCGGTAGGCTGCGGGCCTAAGTGGCTATCCAGTTGTCGCTGCCACTGCTGAATGTGTTTCACTGCACCAGTTGAAATGGTACAGTTCTTAAGCAATGAGCCTGGTGCTGCAAAATTCTCACTATAGCCGGGCTGCAGCGCCGGTACGTCTGCTGAGGTTGCCGAGGAGAGCAAAAGTGGCAGGCCTTCACCTTGAAGATATGGACAAGGATCAGGGATGTCGTGTCTCTCTACCTGGATGCCTTTCCACCACAGCCAACACAGGATGACATTAATGCAAGCAAAAACGCTGAGAGCCAAAGGTCGTACTGTTGGCCATCGGGACGTCATCCTCCTCCAGCACGGAGCGTGCTGTATTGTGTTGAGCTGTGCTTGAGTTCTGAGATCAATGGTGACCCAAGAAAAACGGAACCTACGGAAAGGACACCGGTGAACATAGCCAAGGCATGTGGTTACAGCCTGATGCGTCTCGCGCAGACACTGCATGCAGAACCACCCGGTGCACCCTGCATATGATATCAGTACGAAACCTACAGGGGAGAACTTTCCCCTAAGGACAATAAATAAATATTCAAATAAAAAGGCGCAGGAGTCGTGTACACTTCGAAAAGCCACTCACACTCAGCCATTGGCCTACGCGGGCACAGGGCAGCAATCATTTTCCCAACAGAGTTTCCCCCAGCCCTCAAGCAAGGAGCCCTCATTCCGTTCCCTTTGGTTGAAATTCTCCCTCAGTATCCAAAAATAGGCTTCATAGTTTAATTAGTTTTCCATTTCCGCATGTACATGAAGGCAAGCAGCAGCCGACTAAGAGACCTCGCCGCTACGAGCTGCTAGACGTGGAAGGCCACCCGTGGCTTTGTGCGCGGGCTGCGTATTGCAGATTCTCTGTCACGAGATAGAATACCTTAGAACAGTTGGAGGCATGGAACCAAATCAAAGTGTCATGGGAACGCTCTTCTCCAGTAGAGATGACTGTACACTGTAGACCCCTACGGGGACCCACTGGGTCTCGCCGTAGGAGCAGCTCTGCTTATATCTGGTTGAAACATCAGCGTAGGACTTGTAAAACTTTAGGCGGTGTAGGCGAATCTCAGCAGGGAGTTACCTTTCTTCAAACTCCTCGGGAGGTAGGCGGCCCGGCGTTACTGAGTGCAAACGACGCAGCCAGCCTAGTTGATAGTGGCATATATGAAACATCTGCAACATTTAATCTGTTACGTGGAGAACGTATTAGAAACCATTCTTCCGTTCTACCTGCTGAAGGCGCTTTTTTTAGCGGGTATACCATAGAAGGACCCGTTGGCGTCCTGCGGTCCACTGTCTCCTCTAAACGCAGTGACGGGAGCGCATCAAATCCTCAAAAGGATGAACCAGCACAGCAACAGGGGACTGGTCTGTTGTGCAGTCGTTCTAGTGGTGTGTATCCAACCTTTCATGATTGGTCGGGCCAGCCGGAGAAAGGATCAGGCAGCAGCGCAAGTTTGCCGTCGCTAACTGGTAGCAGGGGTAATGTGCCAAGTGCGAAAGTAGATCTGCCTTCTCCCGCAGCAGTCGAGAACTTGCAGCACTCTCTAAGTAGTGCTGTTGAGACATCCATTATGTCTAATGGAAGTTCTGATTCTGTGAATGACACTCACGACAGTCAGAAGGCCTTGCCGCTGTCAGCGGCTGCTCAGTCAAGAGAATGTAATTCACCGCTCCAGAGGTTCCAATACGCAACAGCGCCCCAAGGCAATGCTAAATGCAGTGAAGACATAGCCGGAGTAGGAAACCCAAGAAAGCAGCCAAGGCCAAGTACACAGCCATTAAGATGTTCCTCGGGGGATGAGGGGAAAGCTGCAAGCCAACCGCATTGCTGCTCGCCATCATGGAATCCCGATCTTTGCATAGCTCCAGCCGATTCGCATGCGAATGCAACTCTACGTCAGTCTGAAAGACCGCTAGAGGGAGTCCGTACATTAGAAAGAGAACACCGTTATGACACTTGTGTTCCGACCAGTAAACCAATGTTTGCAGTCAATGAAGTGCATGCCTTGCAATCCCCCTCCTTCGAGCTCGAGAGGATTTGCACCATCTCACCGATCGACCGCAGCAACAAAAAGCCAACCGATAGGAGCAGAAATACACACGAGACTCACCAAAGCATAGAAAGATCATCCGCACGAAACCACCAACCACCCCTGATGATAGCGGAATGGCATCAACAGCCGAAACACCACCATACAGATACACATTACGACCAAGCCTCCTCAGTGGAAAGTGGCACGCAGGCATCTGAACCCGCTTCGCATCACCAACCGCGGCAGTCCTTTATCACTGATCCTAGACAACGAGTCCTGTTCACACGAACAAACTCGGCGGAAAAGAAGACGGGCGGTGAACAATCACATGAGCATGAGTACAGAAGACAGGCACCACGACGCTCATCAGCAGGAAGCCACAGTCTTCCCATGTTCATAGCACGCTCACACCAACAGCCATCACACTATCACACACTGTGTCGGACGCTGCTTCAGATAAGCAACGGTTCACTGTTCCTCCTTGGTAGGAAGAGAAGTGCTGCCGTTCACTCTGTTAGGAAGTAATCGCTGGGGTCTGTTGCGCACGAGAATTGTTCTTGTTTGAGCCGCCTTTTCCTCTTCGCGTCACTCGTTAGTGTACTAGCGCTCATGTCTTCTGTTCGCCCACGACGCTCATCAGCAGGAAGCCACAGTCTTCCCATGTTCATAGCACGCTCACACCAACAGCCATCACACTATCACACAGACACAGCCTGCGACGATCAGATAAGCAACGGTTCACTGTTCCTCCTTGGATCCTTCTCTTCACGACGACAAGTGAGACAATCCTTCATTAGCGACCCCAGACAACGCGTGCTCTTAACAAGAACAAACTCGGCGGAAAAGGAGAAGCGCAGTGAGCAATCACATGATCGCGAGTACAGAAGACAGGCGCCACGACGCTCATCAGCAGGAAGCCACAGTCTTCCAGTGTTCATAGCACGCTCGCTGAATAACCGGATAACCGAGCATACAGATGGCGCTTGGGGGGAAGGTGTCCAAGTCGGACATGAAGATAAGGAGTGCGCAGTTAAATCGCCACGGAACGTAAGGCACTACTTGGTGTTCTTTCATACAAACAGCAGTTGGGTACGGAAACAGTATATTAGCATTCGCGTTGGGCACAGTATGCCAAGCATACGACTCCACGATAGTCCAATTGTATGTAGAGTTGTGTTTTGGTGGTCGGCGATGGGGGTGGCGCATGCAGATGGATTCCCTTTATTACAAGGTTAGAGAAGTTGCGAGCGAGATGGATACTTCATGTGGTGAAGTGTACGTTGTAGGAATTTTTGGCACATATAAACGCACAAGATAAGCGACAAGAGCTCGAGATTTTCGAAGAC
>NW_013564820.1:0-5894 GCF_000499605.1 Eimeria maxima | reverse complement strand
GAGGTGTTGGTTGCTTCCTGGAAAGTGTTTCTAATGTGTACTGGCAGCGGAATGGGTGCACCTGATCTAGCTCAGTTCTAGTTGAGCAGTGGGAATGGGTACAGCTGGAGTGCTGCTCTATACGTGTAGCGTTTTCATTTGTATATGCGGGCTTTGACTCAAGCTGAAACCTTTTGTATATAAACAGTATTAATGTGAAGGGATTTGTTGTGTGTCTCTCAGGCTGTAAGCTTCTGTCCGCGGAGGCTTTGTATGTCGCCTCGATCTTTGTCGGTCTGAACTGCACGTTTGGCATCAGGAATTACGTGTGGAATTGACTGAAATTTGCTGGGTCGACCAGTTTTGACCGCAGCATAAAGTGCTTTTTTGGTCTCTAGGCAAGGCAATGTGGATACTGCTAGCGGGAGAGGGTTAGTGGCGATCAGTGGACTGTCAATAAGTTGGTCAATTAACGTTCCCGTTGTGGAGTTCAGATTCGGTGAGTGTATGGTTTGTGCCTGTTGAGGTGGAGCAATGTTGAATTTAGCTCGGGCGGTGGAATCTTGGATGGATAATATGCATTAGCGATTTCACATGCTGCGCTCTCTTGCCGGACCGGAGGGTGCACAGTTAAATTCATTTGTGAATGCTGACGATTCTGGCTTGAGGAGGGTTTTGTGCTGCATTGTAGCCACGAGTTTAGAGAACCGATCATGGAGCTTTCTTTTCCGCTCGTGTTTCTGCTTGCCTTGGTAGTGATGCTCAATGACTTGACTTTTTCTTACGTATCCCTCCGTATGGCCGGTTTGCAATTGTCGCTTCGTGATGACGTGTGGTGCGCTCATTGGTTAATTAGTCCCATGATTATCTGCTACAGTGTGTAGTTGCGTGCACGCTGAAATGTGGACAGCCAAGCGTTTTTGGTCGGCGTCATTTAAGGCACGGCCCACCTATTCACTTTTCATGAGGTGCCCCATGAAATGGTAGATTTGGGCGGTCTTGTGGATGCCGACACCAGTTTTAGGCGGCCTGAGCACCGCCCAACAAGGAATCATCAGAAGTTAAGGAGGTCCTGCCAGGTGCGGGATGCCTGTTTTGATTTTGCAGCGTGTACGGTTTGGTATTTTGAACATGAGAACCATGCGTTGGGCGTGCATCTCCTTTGGCAATATTGGCTTGTTCTCTTGTGGGTGTCGTTGTCTATCGTAGAAGGAGCAGCTATTTCTTTGGGGATGCTGGGACTTAGCAAGGCATTCTGGAGGGGATCTGTGCATCATAATATAATTGGGAGGGAGTGGTGATAGCTCGGGTATCATTGTCACGCCGACGTGCGCACTGGTAGTGGGCCCACCGAGAAGGCACGAACCCCCTAAGACACCGGAACCTCCACCTTGCAAAGCCATAAGTACCCATCGCGCACTCGACGGTAGGTCCTCAGAATACATGCTTTGGTGGGCTCTGTTTTTTACATGATCGAGCACGCAGTCAACAATTTCTTTGGGGGTGATTGGCCCGACCCGGCCGCTGCAGCCGCCGCTAACAAGCTCTATCCCGATTACCTTGCATATTTGTGGTGGATGGTGTGTAGGTGGGCTGTAGGGCATTTGAAGTATTATGTCTTTATTTTTGCCCACAGCAAGTCCGTTCAGCAGCTTTGTGGCAGTGCAGCCAACACACGGACTACGGCGTCTGTTTACCGCATGGCCTTGACGCCCACTTTTGGAAAGTGCTGCTATTTCCCATTTCACTCTTCGCTTCCCCACATACTGGTGTTTCGCGTCCGTCGGATTGGCTGTACAGCGCACAGCTAGAAACATCTCAAACATTGCGCATTTGATTCTGTACGACCATCCGTAGTGTTTCTTTGTGGGGAAATTCCCCCTTGGCACTTGCTTGGATGTGTGTTTGGGTTTGCAGCCGGCTAGCGATATTGCGTAGGTAGTAGGTAGTGAATTAGCGCATCAATCATGTTGCTGCGATGCGCAAAGCGGCATTCCTGCATTTCTAGCAAGTATGTAGGGAGGCGAATTTTGCAGTTAGTAGCTGTATGTTGCGCGTTGCAGGGGATAGACAAAGGGCCAACGATTCGACGTTTCCGTTTTGCTCAACAACAACCGCAGTGCCAAGGGGAAAACAGGTTTAGAAATAGGGAAGAACAGGTTTAGAAAAAGCGTATTGCGTAATCTGGATGGTGCGGGGTGTCGTTATGGTAGTAGCCAGGGGACCCGTTTTAGGCCTCCGCATGTGGAAGCTCACTTTCCGTATTCTTTGTTGGGGATTGTAAATCTACTCAACTCTTCTTTTTGCAGTAAGCTCTCGGCGACAAATGTTGACAAAGGCGCAAACAATATAGCTGTACGTGGAGTTGTTAGTTTGCTCGTTTTAGAGGCAGCGGTTTAGCAGTCTTGGTCCATAGAATGGATCAGCAAGGCGACAAAGGGCAGGACGCTTGCAAGCATGAAGCGGAGGTGGCAATGGCTATTATGCCCTCTAAGAAGGGCATAAGGCTAATCGGTGTTTAGTGAGAAAACGATCGTGTTGTCGTGCAGCTCATATCGCTTCCACCGGGGAAGCTCGACATCTCCTCGGTCGCAGTATGGGTGCAAAGCTCTTTCAATCTCTCTGCAGCTCGTTAGTTCCTGGTCTCCGTTAGCTCAAGATATAGCCACCGGTCCTAGTTAATGCCGCGCCATTACGTGAGTCACACGATAAAGCAGGTCGAGCAGGTAGTCTATTCTGCTTTCTCAAAAGCAACACAACAACAAATGGAATCGTTGCAGGGTTCTGATAAGTAGCGCCTGCCGATTAGCCGGTTTTGATTTACTCAGATAGTGTGTTTGGTTGAGGGGGTGATAACTCGAATGACATCTAATACACCACCGTGAGGCACAACGCTAACGGAGGCAAATGGGTACGCGTGAACACCCCAGACTACTTCAGCCCCCTGTGGATAGCAGTGCACAGCTAGTAGTTGGAATGAGCTGCGTGGGGGCTTTCAGCTACTACCGCGACTAGGCAGTGTGTTCGGGCATCTACACATACACTCGAAGTGCTGGATATTGTGGTCCTCCGAAACATGCTTATACTTTCAACCCTAGCTGTTCTTGTCGCTTGTAGGTCTGTGAGGTGGATATGGGGGCTAGATGTTAGGGCGTCGGCATTTTGACGTGTCCGCTGCCGATGGTGGAAAGCGCATTTTGCTGGATGGTTGGCCTTTGAGCATTTGCTTTCATTCCGTACTGGCTGTGCGGTGCTTTAGAGTATGAGCTTGTATGGGTTAATGCTTTGTTATGCGTATCCTTCATGGCAAGTCAACGCTGCGGCTGCTGAATGCAACAACTGTGTGGCTCAGAACGTGGGTTTTGGGGACGGCCCTTTCTACCAACCAAGAAAACCAATCATCTTGCTACTGGAAGTAGGAAGCCTGTCTTTGCGCCATACCAGATGCATACTACTGACTAACCTGAACCGCGCTTGCTGGCAAGGGCTTTTGTAGGACTGCAAACCATCTTGCTAGTCGCACACATACGTGCAAAAAGTGTTCTTTAGATGTACAGGGGGTGGCATATCCAATCAGGCATTACGAAGGTTTTTGTTGCCATCCCCGGATGCGTTTAAATATGTGGTGAGGTGCTATTGTGGGACACACTGGTTTGCAAAGTGCTGAAATGAAATTGTGGCACGCGAAGTATGGCTAGTCGATAGGTTCGATGCGGGGGCCTGCAGAAGCACACGTACGAGTCAGAAATAGCGTGAAAGCAGAGCATTGAGCGGTGCACATACGCCTCCCCCAGTTGTTAGCTCTGTTCGGCTCAAGCATTAGGCACCTGGTATGTAGGCGAAAGGCGTTGGCGACCAACACAGCTTGTACGAACCAGCAATAGCTGTTTCGAATCATCTTGTTCGTATTTGCAACTCGCATGTCGCATTTACGTGACAGGGTGGATTGTGGTGTGCTATGAAACCTACAGGGGAAGGTACAGACAAGATTCGTACGGATGAGCGTGAGCTTGTAGGCATATGATGAGTTTATAGTCCACTAGGACAGCATTGCAGAAGCACCCACATAGGAAGTGCGTGTTCACTTTTAAACGTTTTCGAGTTAGGCGCAGCGTCTTCAGCAACTATTTTCGCGAAACATCTAAAAGATTGTGCCTTGGTTGTGTCTCGGGTGAAGGTCAGCGGTTTTGGTCTCCATATCTTGGCGCATGCGCTATTTATTCTCGGTGTGTGTTTTCAGCGTTTGCGCTAGTGCACTTGCCATCCCGCCAATCTTTCAGTAAAGCCTGTCTTGGCCTGGGCTCAGGCATACTCGTCGTCATCGCGTTGTCCGCAATGTCGTTGACACAGCTAGCAAGTTTCCAGTTTAATCAAAAATGGTTGCATCCACCCTGTATACAAGCAGCGTATAGTTTACGTTCAAGGATTTGTACGGTATAGACACCGCGTATGAGAACTTTGTTGGGCCTAATCGTCGGTAGCCGTACTTGTATGCAGTCGCGTAGAGCCCAGTGCTCTGCAAATTAGTTTATGGAACGTATGCACACATTTTGTTTCCATGGTGAGGTTATACAGCTCGTGGGTTGGTGTATTTGAAGTGCCATTGTTGGGGTGAAAGGTGCGTATGACGTACAGCTCGTTTGTATGGATGCTTCGATGGTCATGATTGCGTGTTGCGTTTTTCGTCTGCGTGATTCACAAGTTATTATCACATTAGCGCCGATCAAAGCTTTTTCCTCGGACAAATTGAAGCATATGTGACATAGGTGTTTTTGACTTGTATTCTGTGTTCGATGCAGGATTGGCCTGTGCCCCTGCTTTTGCTGCAGAACGTACGCCGGGCTAGTGACACTGGGGTTCACAGCTTCAAAGAATATCAAGACCTTTGGCCATTTTAGAATGTTTCACGAGCAAGCGATGCAGACGATAGTGCCTTATGGAGACACGTAGTTTGATTTATCATAATCTGTCTGTGTGTGGTTCAAATCACGACACCGTAGTAGAACGAACTATCTGATTCGACGAATTTTTGCAACAGCTGGCGCTGCGCGTGTGTATTATTTTTAGTGACGTGCCGGGGGCGACATTTATTTGGAACTCAAAGGATGGAGGGCATTTTGTGTATTGAGCAGCGTGTGAGTTCGCGTTCCAAGCCGTTTTGGTCGGTAGGGCGGGTGCGCCGAGGACACCCAAACCACTCTGTGGGGCAGGAGAGACACATTTTTGGACACATTTTTTGAATCTTGCGAACCGTTTTTATTTTACCATCATGCGTCTGAACGCACCCCTGCCAGATATTTGTGCCTGTGCTAAGCAACACAGGCACAAATACACATGTTCAACACAAACAACCCCCGATGAAGAGAGCCATCTGCAGTCTTCTGTAACTGTACGCACTTTTGAGCTTCAAGCTCCCACCTCGAACTTGTGGCCATGGGCAGCGATGAGGAACTCCATACCTTATTTTGTTGCGTTTGGCTGTGCTGTAAACGTTGGAGTCCTTGTTCGCAGTGCTGGCTGGTGTAACATCGTCTGGGTCTTGCAATTATAATTCGTGGCTCGCTTGGGCTAGACCTTTTTCTTTGGGCAGCTCGTGGGTTGCAGTATTCTAGTTGGCTGCCTCACAATACTGGAGTGGGTGACCCGCATAAGTTCGAACGGTAGTTTGTGCCTTCTGTGGACATTGCGCCAGGCACGTGTCACCATATGAGAGTCCAGAGAAATGAACAAACTTTGTGGAGCCAGAGGTACCATGTTTTCGCATTTAAGGTCACAATCTGTCGTTGGGTATTGTCCCCACGATCTCGGAACAGCCCTAGGGCGCAGTGCACAACAAACTAACAAATTAGTTCCGCACTACGTGTGCTGGGTGCTGCTCTGGTGGACTCGTGAAAAGGCGGAGATCTTGCTGCATG
>NW_013564819.1:0-47117 GCF_000499605.1 Eimeria maxima | reverse complement strand
TATATATATATATATATATATATATATATGCATTCATACACAAAAATGTATTTGTATAAGCGGGTATGTGTGAATGGACATACAAGGAGCACAAGTAGGATATGTCGCTGCTCTGAGTTGTAGGCTCACACAGAAACAATTCCAAGAGAACCGCAGCGTTAGTTTAGTGCACTTAAATGAGGGGAGCAGCTCTATCCTCCCGTTAGGAGTATTTTGGTGTTGCACTCCGTCTTCAGGTGCACGTACAGCACAGAGCTGTACGCCTCACCACGCCCTCTAGCTCTTGATAGTAATTCAACTTTTCTGTATGCACGACAAAACCTTGCGTGCATAGCTAACATAGCTATGACGGAACCGAAGGAAGTGCAGTGTATGTACACCTAACGAGAGGGAGAGGAATGCAGGACTTCCGGAGCTTTCTTCCCCACTTAATCGATGGAGTTTAGGAATAATGGAATTAATTGATTGTTAAAAGGGAAAATACAGGAACATTCCGCCGCTTTCATGGGGCTGTCTGCACGCAAAGCTTGTCAACGGGGTCACCGCTCCGCCGCCTCTCGAGTGTAGAAGAAGTTGGTGTTGAAATGTGCCTGTTTTTTATCGCATTTCTAGCAACGTAGTGCAAATATGATTTGTTTAAGTTGGGAAACGGAATGAAATAATAGAATAGAAAGCGGCAAGGTGCGGCGGGCTGGGGGGGGAACGGGGGAGAGCATCGATTGCTCTAGAGGGCTGTCAATTTGCCGTTTCCTTTACAGCCTGGCGCCTCTTTATATATTCTGTTTATTCATTTTATTCTTAAAAACAGTTGGAGAGCAGCCCAGACAGGGCAGTAAGGCAATCAAGGGGAGAGTTGATGCCTTTTGTATCAGCATCGATGCTGTTTCCCTTTGTTTGCACGCTGCCGTGTATGCGTACCTGCCAAAGTTATGTTAAGCAACTGTGAAATTAAGGATATACTGTAGGAATGGAGATAGGCTTGGGGCTGAAGACAGCTAAAAGAAAGAGAGAAGACTAACAATACGTAGAACAGAACAGAACCACAGAACTAGAGGCAGAGACTATAGGCAGAGGAAGACAGGAGGAGAGGCAGCGACATAGACACCGGTTTAGACGGAGTAGAGGTACAAGGACAGACGCAAAAACTGAGATACAGAGGAAGAGATAAGGATCGCGACAGTTGCAGAGGGAAAAAACGATGAGCAAAGCAGAGGGAGTACATGCAGTAAGAGAATCAGCTAAAAGGAGACAAGATACCCGGGAAGCCTAACAAATGATTTGAAGAGTACAGCAGAAGGAGAAGAACACAAGAAAGCAACCAATCATCCAAATCAGGAGCAAAAGGAGAAGAAAGGGAGAAAACAAGAGAATGCATTTGCTGCAGTTACAATGGAAGGCATCACAACTCTCAGCGAAGTCACTCGCAGATTTCGTATGCTGCAGCTGACAAACAACAAAGCAAGAAAACAGAGGCTGCAGCTAACAGAGAAGCGGTTTGCTGCCTTAGGAGCAGCAGGAGCAACAAATGGGCACCAAGACCAATCAGCTGCAGCAGCACAGGAGTGCTTAACTCCTCACCTTGCCAAGCAGCAGAAAACACTCTTCTTTACCACACTAAAGAAACAACGAGCCAAAGCTGCTATTGCTGCTGCACAGAAGTCGCAAGTAACAACAACAAACCCTGCGTCACTGCCAGCATCTGCTGCTGCTGCTCGGCAGCAGCAGCGGCAGCAACCAGGAGACAGGACGCCAGGGCTTTACTTTCCAGTAATTGTCGTTCAGGCCACAGCTCCATCCGTCTCTAAGGAAACACAAAACACTGCACAGCAGCAACAAAAACAGCAGCAGCAGCAACACTACCACCAGCGCTGCCGAAATCCAAGCAGCAGCAGCAAAACTCCACAGGCAGAAGCGGCAGAGATCGAACTGCTGCTCCAGCAACTTCCGTGGGCGCAGCCGCAGCAGCAGCATGCTGCAGCAGGGGACACTGTAGATGCGTCAGGAGCGCTACAAAGGAAACACAGCTCGACAAACCTCAATGAGGAGCTGTCTCAACCATCTGCAGCAGCTACAGGAGGAGACAACGTAGACGGGGGTGAAACAGCAGCTGCAGCAGAGACAATGGAGGATGAAGCAGCAGGCGGTAGAGCTGCAGCTTCGAAGGAATCGGACCCCAGGGAGCGTTTGCCTCTGTCTTTGCTGCTGCTGCTGCAGCAGCACCACCAGCAAGCAACAGTAACAGCAACCGACCACGACAAGGAATTACTAGAACGCGAGAGACCCTTATGGCTGCAGCGGCAGTTAGCAGCACTGAAGAACGCAGGCGTTAGCTCTACTGCAGCGCCAGAAGCAGAAAATGAGGAAGGCACTGCTGCTGCGCTGCCCCGTAGCAGTCCAGCAGCAGAAACAAAGGCAGCAGCTGAAAGCCCTCCAGCGGAGAGTAGCCGCACGCAGCTGCAGCAGCGTCCCCCCAAAACTCATGTGTCAGATGGACGCAGGAAGCAACAGCAGCAGCAGCAACAGCCAATACGGTCGAAGGCAGATTCCTGGTTCGTTTGTACCCAGCAGCAGCAGCAACATGGGGTCTCCATTCGGCCTGGCCATGTTGCTGCTGCTGTTGCAGCTGCAGCCACAGGTCCAGCACGCACCTCGGTGGAGCGGCTGCTGCTGCTGTTTAAGCGCGAGTTGCCTCTGCTGCTGCAGAAAGGTGCAGGAAGCCAGCCCCGCGCTTCTGGTGCTGAAGCGCAGGCAGACTGTAGCAGCCAACGAACTGTGCAGGCTGCAGAAGCAGCATGGAAGACTTAGAAAGCAGTATACTGTAAATCTAGATATTTCCATAGAAACTATTAGCTAAAAGAACTGAGGACAATGAAAAATACTCTAGACTTGACGAATTAAAAAAGAAACGGTTGGTTGGCAAGAGAAGGAAGCGCGAGAAGGGAATAGTCTGGATCAACAGTTTGCACCGATATACACACAAACAGCTGGGTCCTAGCGGTCTACACTCTGCTGTACCTACAGCAGACTGCATAGCGCTTGGATGCAGTCTGCTGTACGTACACGCAGGAGCACCCCGGCGATTGAACTCACAGACAGCAGCACTGCGCTGAACTGTAGCGCAGCGCACAAGCCGTCCCCTTGCCTGTCTCTCTTACAATCTGCTGCAACGTGAAACTGCTGCTGCTGCTTCGGCTCAACAAGGGACAAAGAGCTGCGACAGCAACCATGCAGCAGAAGCTTGCTGGTGAAAGACTGAGGCCTTGTCGGCCTCCCCGCTCTCGCAGGCTCGAGGCATCCCAGACCCTCCCCTCTGCTGTTTGGCTTTGCCGATGTTGCCGCCCGCGCAGCAACAACCAATGCCCTGTATGGATGCAGAGAACGCCGGGCTCCTCCTCGCGCTAACTACCTCTAGCACATCCCACGAAAGCGCAAATATAGCGCAGATGAGAGGGATCTTTACGAATGTCCAGAACAAACAGCAGCCCCTGCTGCTGGTGGTAGAAAAGGGAGTGTGCAGGACGTAAGCCCCATTCTGTTGGCGCGGTATCGCGCTGAGCACATCAACTGAATCCTGATACGCGGCATCCTAAGGTTTCAGAACACCTCAACTGCCAATTGCAAGGCGTCTGGAGCTGCTTATCCCCTCCTTCCGTACTCGGTCGCAGGGGCCCACCCAACTAGCTAGCCAGCTGAGCGGGACGAAGCTCGCTGCCAAACTGGCGGACTGTTAATCCCGACCCTCTCGGCCTGAAGGCCCGGGGACTTTCCCCTCAACTTAAAAGGCTGAGTCGACTTCCTCCGCCTAAGGCAATAGAAGAAGCATCAACCCCGTATGAACGATGAGGTGTGCTCTGCCCACCACTCCCAGAAAATACACGCAGTGTCAGCAGGCTGCAGAAGAAACAATACACACACAGTGCAGAAATTGTCGAAAGTAGGGGAATTAGTGAACGATAGAACAACTGCCGGAAAAACGCAGAAGGCACGCCAAGCACGAATAATTACAATCGTACGGATCACACAGGGGGATAAAAGACCATACATGGTACGAGTGGAGATGCTGCTGGCGGCTGCACATATTGACAAATGCTGCTGGAAGCAGCAGCAGCTCTGCCACCCGTGGAGCCAAGGTTTTTGTGCGGTGTTTTTGAGCCGCCGTCCTCTAAAAGAAGGAAGACGAGGCCTTCGAACACCAAGTAGAGACTGACAACGAAGTACAGAATAGGGCTGTCAATCAGAAAAGACGTGGGAAAGTAGTCTTCAAGAATCAGATGATTGACAGAAAGGAACTCATCCGTTGCAGCCCTCAACGTCAAACCGCAATAAATCATATGTAGGAAACATCAGCACTTCTTAGAGGATTAAATTTCGTATTTGTCTTCATAAGACTCAAGAAAAGCAGACTCATCCGCTGCTCCAGTAACGCTTACAACAGAAACCTCACTACTAGGAACAATGAAAAAGAAAACCCCAAGGGAATAATAATAAACAGGTGCAAGTGCCAAAGTGCTCAGGGTTAAAAAGCTCGATTTGAATTGGTCTCTCCAAAATTGTGGAGTCAGTGTTGGATTTCTTTGCTACATCCCAGCGCTATGGAGAAATGGTCAATGGCAACAGCTACCTCAAACAAATCAACTACAGGAAGCCACAAAACAGTCCCACCCTCAATTAACAACAAAAGATCATACAGCGGATCAGAAGGAAGGCAGCATTGATGGAATATTCATCATTAAGCAGAACGGCAGAGCCGTGATTTCCATCGTTATCATCCTACTGCTGAAATGGGCTCCACAGAAACCCACGGAACACCCAGATAGCATGCATGGGGAACCCACGTGGCAAATAAGAAAATGCAACGGAAGACCGGAGAGATAACCAGGCAGATCTTCCCTCTAGATCAAGAGAAAAGCTGGCAAACAACTGGAACAGGCAGAAGCAATTGATAGTTCAGATGTCAACATGTGGGGCGGTCGGGTGCACCGCCGGGTTCTAGAGGCCGCTGCCGGCTTGTGCCTCACCTGTCATCAGCTGTTCTGAAGTTGTTTATCTCGCAAAAGACTCATCTGAAGGGTGATGAACAACAACGAAAAAAAGGAATGTGCAACTTCTGGTCTCGGTGCTCCCCACCCGATCCGGAAACTCTATCCACGCCAAGCAGGGCAGGCACCTCCACTGCAGTTAGGCGGTGTATATGCATATACCTTCAAAAAGGCGAAAAAGAAGAATAAACGCCGAAATTACGTCAACGGATTTGCTGTTCCTACCACAGAGTGGCAGAAAACAACAAATGCCACAAAAGCTCGTCAGAGGGCGTGCCCCCTTCTGCACTGTGCTGCGCCGTGGATGGGGGAGAAACATTGTGCTGTGGGGCTATCTGCATGCACCTAGGGGCGCAGCATATGCTTCCGTTGTTAGCTCAATACCAAAAACGTGAGACAATTACTAATTAAAACCAAACGAATTATTGAAGAGGACTTGAAAGCGTCTCCGTCGCCGCCATTGCGCAACAACGCCTACAGCGAAGCCCGCACTTCCAGCAGACTGCTACAAGCTTGCCTTCTGTGGGTACATGTAAGGGTCGTCCGAAAACGTATTCCTACTTTCGTAAAGGCTGATTTGTGAGTGACAGATAAGTCTTTTACTAGCCACTGCTCCTAGCCACTTTAACTCCTCTCGATGGTGCTAACAACGAGACGGAGCAGGCAGGTTATCTAGAAACCGCGCAGCCACTGAAGGCTGCTGTCTGCACATTGGGGGGTATCCAGAGAAGACAATCTCCCGAATGGGGTCCCCTAGAACACTACTTTCTCGTTCGGGTCAATCCAGCTAATGACTTTGAGGTTCGCCGTGTTGTGCACTGTGACATCGACATCGACCCTCTTTGGGACAGGGTCTCTGCAGGGATCCACCGAGCCAACAACTCACACCCAGAAAGCTAGCTACCTAGTGAATGGCTGGCGTGTTACTGTGATACATGACTCGCTTGATGGGTAGATAGCTACGTCTGCTGGAACGTGCTGTGCTCCCCAGAAACAACAAAACTAACTAGTGGTGCTCAGCGTCGTTCGGAAAGTGGCGCAAGAGAAAATGATGGAACTCACCTCCTCGCCGGCAGAGGAAAGGCTGAAAGGGTCTCCACTTCGATGTGCTGCTTCATCACCCAGTCAAACGTGCTTTTCCATCCTGCAAGCAGATAACAAACACGCCCTTTGAATAGCTTTACACAGCGGCACCAAATGCAGAACCTACCTCTGCTGGTGCAGCGGACCTGCCTGGACACTCAAAGCGACGCCGCCCCTTCACATGTGGCTAGCTGCATACTGCACACTCTAGTGGCTCCAAGAAAGTAGTAGACAGACCTTCGAATTTGTTTTCTTCTTGCGAGTCGATCTCTTCTGTCCCCATTTGGTCGTAGCCTGAGAAGCAAATCGAAGAAGACACGAAGGAGACAGTAGAACGGAAAAGAGAAAGATACCTAACGGCAGTACTCCCGGCAATCACCGGCAGAAAGGCAACAAGAAAGTTCAGCAAAGACACACAGGCCGACCGCCCCTTTCCTCTTGTGCTTCGGGGTGCAGCAACCATGTGAGCTCTAGCAGAATATCCCGCCACTGCACCTGTTTCCTGTATCTCAGCCTTCCCACGTTGAAGCGAAAACCCTCAAAGACCTTTTGTACTTTTAAGGGTTCCAACGGACAAATCCTTCCGTAGCTAGTTAGCAAAACCACACGATTACCGGCTCACCGGCTGCCTAGCCAGGTAGCCAACAAGCAAGGCAATAAGCTCTCTTTCTTGCCAGCCTACTCGACAGCTACTTGGCTGGTGGCTCTGTAGCAGTCGAACTGCTATTGCACGCGTGTGGAGGCAGCATGAAGACCCACCCAATTTTTGTTTGAAGACTATTTCCTTCATTTTCATGACCGCCTCGGCCCGACTAATTCTTCTGGTGGACTCCGTTGCGAGCCTGAAGGAGACAGCGAGACAGCCACAAGACACAACCACACCATCCAACCCATAAGAGCCCGAGAGATTCTTAAGGATCAGCCTGTAGTGCTTCCAGTCAGGGGCAACGGAAACAAGCAAAAGGCCCTTGTGCATAGAAAGAGAAGACAGGCGAAAGCACCAACAAGGAACAGCCATTGGGGTTTGGCGTTTTACGAGGAGATGCAGCCCCACTTATTTCGACGCAGGAATTGAGACAAACTGAACTCTTTTATTATTTTCTGGACTGTCGCCTCGCGCAGACTGCACCAAACCGTCGCAGTAAAACAGGCTTCTACACAACGTAAAAATAAACAAATACACAAGCGGACTCCAAGAGGAGCCAACAAGCAAGCCAGGTAGCAAGCAAACAGCCAATTCGACGAACAGACGAAAACGCCAACCAACCAACCAAGCAGGCGAGCAGGTAGGCAAGCAGGCAGGCAAGCAAGCACGCAAGCAACCAAGCAACCAACCAAACACACTCATACGAAGACACTGGCGAGGGGGGGTGCGTTTGAAGTAAAAGCCACGGGAAACAAAGATGCTAAACAAGAGAAAAACCAGCTAGCCTACCAGAAAAACGGTGGGCGAAAAAGTTCTAAATAAGTGTTAGGCACTTTAGTTATTATTGCTGCACTGTGCATCGCATGCATTTGTTTTTTTGTCAATCTGCTGAAAATAGATGTTACCCGTATCGCATGGCTAGGGCGGAGACGTTGAACCGCCTAGGGTCCATCTGAGCCAAAGAGAAAATCAGTTCTCTAAAGAGAGGGTCTATCCGCCGGTGGGGAGGCAGATGAATGGGGAAGACGCGAGGCAAGAGACGGTCGAGGCCATCGTCCTGCAAGCAGAGACAGCCGTTCCCGTGTATGTACACTTCAGCGCAGCACAAGTGCAGTAAGTGCGGCTAGGGGCAGCCGCTAGAGTGAAAAAGCCAAAACATGAATCGCGCAATGCTCACACGCGCCAGCGACGAGGGCCAAACCCAACGACCACAAAAGACGAAGGAAAACAGACGTAAGGGATCGGGAGGGGGAAACGCCAGACAGCAGAAGACAGGAGACGGGCAGGGAACACAGAAGGAGACACAAAGAGACGAACAGGTTTAAAAGGAGAAAAGAGATGCACAATGGAAACCCACCTGCCAGTAGCGCACGTTCTCCGCAGTGTCCAGGGTAGGCAAGCGGTTGCCAGAAAAATCCGTGTAGGTCAAAAAGCCGCTAGCAGGGCGATTTAGGGGCGGTAGTCTGTATACCACAAACATCAAACCCGTAATCTCAGACCCTACACTCTTGCATTATATGCCCTGTCCTGCCCAGTTCCAGCACATGGCTCTAAGCCTCACAGCCTTAAACCGGCAATATAGATCGCATACCTCTAAACCATAAACCCTACGCCCGCGTTCCTACTCTCTCTCGTCTAAACCCTAGACCCTAGACCCTACTTCTGAGCCTTTTTTTCTTCTGGACTCAAGGCGTCTTCTACTCTGAATCTGTACGGTACGGTATAACCGACACACGGCGACCGCATCTCTTGATCGCTTCGTGGTCCTGCTGCTGCTGTTGGTGCAGCACCTGCTGCTGCTCTGTCAGGTGGTTTGTAAGGAGTCCAGGAGGGAGACCATCCTCCTGTGGTGGCAGGAGACCGGAGCATGCGCTCCCGCCTGAGTTCGTGCAAAAGAGACAGCAATAAAGACATGCTAAGCCTCAAGCGCAGAAACAGCAACAGCAGAAGCAGCATAAGAGCAAAAGTGCTGACCTTTCAGATGCAGCGAATTCGGCGCGGAGAGGCGGGTCATAGTCACGGCTGCGTGAACGACGGCCGAAGGGGGGCTGCCAGTGGTTGCTGCTGCTGTTGCCGCTGCTGGTGCTGCTGTTGTTGCTGACATTCTTGCTGCTGCTGCTGAGGTGTCTGGCAGCTGCACGAGGTAGACACTGATGATATCGATGCTGATGCACATGAGTTGTAGGAGCAGCACCAACAAAAAATGTTAGCATCACCCTTTCTGCCCCTACCGAAGGTGTTGCTGCTGCTGGTGTTGCCGTTGCTTCTGGACGGCTACTACCGCTTGAGGCCGTCGCAGGCAGGTAGGAGGCCAGTATACACCTCACGAGATTGGCTGCCTTGCAGGCCACCCCTTGGGGTGCCCTGGCGCAAAGCACCATCTCTAGCCCGTGAAGCCCCTTCTTCTCCCTTCCTTGTTTCTTCCCTATGCAGCACCTGCTGCAGCCGCAATGCAGAAGAAGCAGCAGAGACAGTAGCAGCGGCAGCAGCAGCAGTAGGCGTCTCGGGAGCCCAGCCACTCGCTGCGAGCGGTCTCGATGCGCTAGTAGAATATGGAGCCCCACTCCTTCCTCAGTTGTTCTTCGAGAGCATACGAAAAACAAGGACTAGACCAGAAAGGAATTAGAACGTGTCCTTTTTGCTGCTGAAGCCCTCGTTCTCTCCGTGCTTCGTCTGCTGAGTGTGTGCGGCAGCGGCAGCTTGTCCTGCTCCTGCTGCCTGGGTACCCTAATCGAGAAACACACATATCAAAACGTTCCACATATGGAAGACATAAAAACAAAACCGAGAGCAGGCTATGCCAACCTCCATCGAAAACTATTCCCATGGCTGCGCAGGGGCCCCCGTGGGGCCCTGGGGGGGCCCTCTGGGGGGCCCCTGGGTGGTTAGCGCTGTCGTTTTCCCAAGCATGTTTCTGCAGTGACGGAGAGGAGTTTCGGTGCATGTGGAGCACCGACGGGAATTTGCTACTTCCTACACTGCACTGTGACGCGGTGTATATTTGCCCGAGGTCTCCTCGGGCTGCCGCAGAAAATCGAGATGAGGCCCAACAGCATCGCCGCTGTTGCTGCAGGCGCACGTTGTTGCTGCCGCTGCAGTTGCAGCGCGTTGCTCCAGAAACTCTCTAACACAAGTAGCAGCAACCGCAGCAGCAGCACCAGCTCCTCCCTCCAAGTTCCACAAGTTCCCACCGGGCAGGGCTGCCGCGAGCTGGGGGCTCCCACCGCTGCTCCGGGGGGCAGCACTGCAGTGTCTTCGAAATTCTCAGGCAGGTGGGGTAGGATTTGGGTCCGGTGTAGCACTTCGACGCCATACCCGTCAGCAACTGCAGGGAGAATTTTTGCAGCAGGAGCAGCTCTTGCTGCAAGAAGTGAGCCACCTCGAAGTTTAGTCAGGCAACTGAGAACAAAAGAACCCGGGGTCCCCAAGAAGATTGGAGAGTGGCGGTTGGGGGCACCTAGCTGTCAATGCAGGCAGCTTCATGCAAGCCTGAATGCAGGGACAGCAGTGCCAAGCAGCAACCATACAGCCGCTGCTGCTTCTTCTGCCCCCCCTACATCTTCAGGCGTCTTCTTTGAGTCTGCTGTGGCACAGAGACAGCTGCTACTGCCACTGCTAACGGCTTTGCAGCAGCCCTTGCCTCCCCGCCATTTGCTGCAGCTGCTGCAGCATTTGCATGCATTGGGCCGGTCGGCTTGGTTGGAGTTTGCTGCGACTTCCGCCTCTCAGAACTGCTTTGTCGTGCTGCCTTGTAGGAACAAGCTACAACAACAGCAGCAGTGGAAACAGCAACAGCAACGGCAGCAACAACAGCAATGGCTGCAGCAGCAAGAACAAAGGATCTCAGATGCGCATCTCCAGAAGGGGGGCTCGTGGGGCCCTGGACAATCTGTACATCCAGCAACAGCAACAGGTGCAGCAGGAACAACTGGTACAGTAGTAGCAACAGGTGCAGCAGCATTATCATGCCCAGCTCAGCCATATGCGCGTTTTTTGCAGCTGTTTGGCGTGAATCCTGTAGCTGTCAGCTCCCTTGAGGCTGCTATTGGGACAGACGAAGAACAGCTGGTGCTGCTCGAGCTGCTGTTGCTGCTGCCTCATGCAATGTCTGGGCCCCCTGTAAACCCTGCAGGGGTATCAACTCTTCTACATCACAATTTCGACAATCCTGCACCCGCCGCAGCAGGAGTAGGAGCTGCAGCAGCTGCAGAAGCAGGGGCAAGTGAAATGCCCTTGCCTCTCAGGAAAGTCTTGTTGCTGCTGCTTGCTGCCTTTCATCCTCACCGGCAGCACCAGCAGGGCGGGAGTTTTCTGGTGCAGCAGCAGCAGCTCAACCGAGCACCGGCAGTGGCTGCTGCTATCAAGACAGCAGCAGAAGGTCTCAAAGAAGTGCCTCTGCCTCAGCCTATTTGCCCCGCGGTGCTGCAATGGACACAAGACCTCATCGCTGTGGGATGCACTTGCTGCTGCTGCCGTTTCTGCTGCTGTTGCTGATGTTGCTGTTGCTGTTGTTGGGGCAATGCATGGTATCAGATATTAGGAGGAACTGCTAACGGTGTTTTTCCGTTTCTGCGGCAGGTCTCGAATTTGCTGCTGGTGCTGGTGCTTTTGCTGCTGTCCTGCCTTGTTCTGCTGCTCGCACAGATCGTATCTCCGCAGGTTGCTGCTGCCTTTCCATTGCTGGAGCTACAGGCGCACGCTGCCCAGCGGGCTTGCTTGCAGCTGCAGCAACACCTGCAACAGGGGAACCATAAGGCCAGCATGCAGCAGCAGGAGCAGGGCGCCCTGGCAGTGGGTCCATCACTCATGAGGACTGTAGAATGTCTGATCAGGCCTCGCTTTCATTCGCTGCTGCCGGCGACTGCCTGCATCGCTGAACTGGGTCTCTGCAGCAGCTTGAAGAACTGTCTTGGGTAAGAGCCAGCTTGCTGCAGCAGCAGCTGCTGCTGCTGTTGTTACTGCTTGACGCTGTGTGTGACTTGTCTTGTCTTGCACAGGGGAGACTCTTTTCAGCGTCTCCAGCTGCGGCGTCTCTGTTGCTTTTTCGGCGAAGTGTTCGATTCTGCTAATCCTGTAGGTTCCGTTTCCACATATCCGGGCCCAAGCTAGCCAGGTAGATAGCTAACCATGCACTAGTCAGTGAGTGAGGAGCAGGCGCAGCGGGCGTTCTGTAGCAGTCGTTGGCCATGCGGCTAGTCGTGGTCGAACGATTCGCTGGCTCGCCTAGGCGACAGTTAGTTTTCTGAGCCTGCTGTCTCCTAGCTAGTTGTCATACAGCTAGCTTGCGTCTGTTTAACTTTCACCTAGCTAGCTGCGCCCCAGCTGTTTGCCATTTATGTATCCTGGATGGGGCCGACTCCGAAATGCTAGGGGGTTGTTCATTAGCTAGGCAGGTCGGCCAGTAGCTCCCAGGGAGCTGGCGCCGACTAGCTAGGTAGCGATGCCATGTTGCCTGCTTCGGTGCACAGGGCCTCTCTGTGCTGCTGATGCAAAAGGCTCTCCAGGCCATCCAGCTACAGGCGGAGATATTGGCAACCCCTGAGGCACTGTTACTGTTGGGGGGTATTCGCAAGCTCCAGGTGAGGGACGGTCCCTTCTCAGCAGCAGCAGCAGCACTAGTAGTAGCAGCAGCAATAACACCAGAAGCAACATCAGGTAGCTTAACGGCAGTAGCTGAGCACCCGTTTTCTGCTTGATGCAAATGCTTCTTGAGTCTGCCCTCTGGTTGTGCGGCTATCTTCTCACAGACGCAGCTCCCCCCTGCTTTCCAGGCATCTCAGCCTGTTGACTTCCATCTGCTGCAGCTGCAGCTCTGGCCGTCTCTGTCTGGTTCATTAAGTTGTCTCCCTGTGGAGGCGTTGCTGCAGGTCAGCATCCTATGGGGTTGTGTTTGCTACTTAGCACCTGCACGAGGGCTGGTGCGAGTGTCCTGTGTGCCCGTCTCTGGCTTCCTGTTGGGCTGTCTATATCCTATCGTAGGCGTCGGCGTGCACTCTCCTCGCCGCTGTCGCTGCAGCGCGTTTGCTGGTTTTCTTTGCGTACTTCCCCCCCAGTCCATTCGGATACACCTTGGTCCAGCACTCTATTATCGTCCCCGAAGTTTTGCGGGCCTTTCGGCAGCCGCCTGCGTTACATCAATTGCTGAAGCTCTCCTTCTGTCGCTTTTGTTTTCGCCTAAATGTCACCTTGTTGCATATAAGTCGATTTCCTGTCTCATTTGCATCTCTTTCTGCGCAGGTGGCTGAGGTATATCTTCACTCTGCTCTACTCTGCGCTGTCTCGGAGGCTGCTCTGGCGCCCCTGCAAACGCAATCGTACAGACATCTGGTGCCCCAGTGCCGCCGCCTTGAACCTTGTGGGCCCTTGTGAAACTTCTTTATCTATCTCTTGAGTCATCACCTAGTTTTTTTCCGTTGTTCATGGCGGTTGCTGCTGCTGCTGCTGCGAATGCTGGTGCGGATGCTGCAGACGTAGCCGCTCTGAGCCTTCGCTCTCCCCTTCAGCAAGAGTTGCTGGGGGCACTCCTACGTCGCCTGGACTCTTTCGAGCTGCACCATGCTGCAAATCTGTGTAGCGCCGTGCGTCCACTGGTTATACCCTGTTTGCTGTTGCTTGGGGGATAGCGAATTGGCTGCTGTATGAACAATCTCCCGCTGAAGCAGATGCCCCTAGCTAGCATGCTTGCACACTGGCAACAGCGTCGGCAGGTATTCAAAACAACTGAGCGAACGAATGCAGATTGAAAGAGACCCACATAATGCTTCCACTGCTGCTTCTACTGCCCCTGCTGCTGTTTTTTCAGTTGCTCCCCTTCACGGAACTGTGGGGAGATTTGCATCCGTTAGAGCGCCAGGCAGGCGTCGTCACTCCGTCGGGTCCTCCCGCATCAACAAGAGCAGCTGCTGCAGCACCCGGAGAGGCAGGATATGAAGCAGCCGCAGAATCGAGCGGTAGCATGCGCCTGCCGCCCCTTCAAGTGATGGGGGTGTCTCACGCGGTCCTCACGGAGCCGGCGGAGGCAACTTCCTGTCTTTGTAGGGCGGAGAAGAGCAGGGGTGCAGCTTCAGTACTGTCTAACTTCGTTCTACGTTTCTTAAGTGCATACTTTGGGAGCGCCACGCAGCAGCGTGAGGGGGGGCAGCAACTCCATGCATACCCAAACGGTGGGGAGACCCTCTCAGCAGAGCGGCCTACAGAGGAGGACAGAAGGGCACTAGCAGCACACTTAGGCCCTGAGCCTTTGCTTGCAGGAAAGCTGATGTTGCAGACGCTTTCGACGGAGGCCTTCACAGCCATAGCGAGAATTGCAACGGCCTGTACGTACACCTTACCTCCCGATGACTGCAGCGGCAGAAGCTGCAGCAGTTGCACCACCTGCGAAAGCGCGCAGACAGCTTCAGGCTCATCGAGGGCTCACACTGGATTTGGGGTTATGACGTGCATGCAGATGGATATCGCAACTACCCCCTGGAACGGCTATTGCTGCAGGCGGCAGCTGAGAGACTGCAGCGCCCCTTGTCCCCTGTTGCTGTATCCGCGCTGCTGCTGCTCCCGACGGTGAGGCGCAAACAGATATCTGGCGAAACAACCTGGCTAGCTGCTGCGCCAGCATATCAGGTAGTGACATCTTCATAGTTTTGCTGCCTCGTTGCTTCTCTCCCGGACCAATGGCCTTTCGTTCCTGCTGCTGTTGCTGTCCTTCCTGCTGTCCCATGTGCCGCTGCAGCCAGCGGCGCCCCCCCCTTCGTTGGTTCGGGGCCTCGAGATTCAACTGCGACGACTCTGCGAGGATTGCACCGGTGCGAATGCATCAGTCTGGTTGGTTCTCTAGCGAATTAGGTGGTTGGCTGGCTAGCTAGTTTGCTGGCTAGCCAGTTAGTTAGTTCAGTTGTTCGTAGTTCAGAGTTCCCCTGTAGAGACAGTTAGTCTGTTCCTCCTCTTCTCCCGTGTGCTTGCTACTTCCCAGATAACTAGCTAGAGCTAGCCAGAGGATCTATGCTCTGGAACTTGGTGCCTGAGTTTTGTGGTAAGCGCGGGCATTATTTGTGTCCTGCGGCTGCATGCATTGCGATCAGACCTGGAGCAGCTCCTGGAGGTCGGTGTTTCTCTCCAGCGGGGCTGGGGCTCCACGTTACTCGGCGCTTTCCAGCTGCGGCATGTAAGCAGCCATCAAACTAGCTAGCCGTACAGCTATCCAGGCATTTAGCTGGCTAACCGTTCAGCTAGCTATCCATGCTGCTAGTGACCTTGCCCCATTTCGGGGTACTTAGTCGGGTTGCAGTACAGCCGAACGTGTCTGCACGCCATCACTCAGTGCACAACTGCCGCTGCTCTCCAGCGCTGATACTAGTAATCCTCGTGCTTCTGATTCTGGAAGCGCCGGGGATGCTGCTGGTCGGTTATGCAGCGTGTACGCGCTATGATGGTGCAGCGGCGGCAGAAGGCTGTAACGTCGGGGTGGTGGGGAGCAATATGTAGCTGCAGGCATTTGGGCAACTCCCATTGTTCTGCTCCTGCTCCTGCTGTTTGTTACGTTAATGCACTGCAGCACGTACTGCGTATTGCAGCTGGCTGCCGTCCCCAGTTCTTGGGAGAGACAGAGGAGGAGGAGGATCTGGGGCCGCAAAGAGACTGTGTACTGAAGCTCGAGCACGTTCCTAAGCTGCTTAGTCTGTTTGGCGTTCACTCGGAGGAGACAGCAGCAAATGGATCATGCAGCAACCCTTCACACCCAGCAGGAGGCAACCGCCTGTCTCCTATTTCTCCTTCCGCTTCGGGCCTGGTTTCTGCTGTGCGCGGGTTTCCTGCTGCTGCGTTTGTCTCCCCCCCGGAGTCTCTCTCACTGGCCCTGCGGGTGCTGCTGCCAGCCCTGTACTCCAGGCGTTTGACACCGCAAGATCTCAGAGCCTTGCTGACCCCCTTAGTAGACATCCCTAACCTAAAGGAGATGGTTTTGCATGCGAAGGAGACAGCCCCTCAGTCTCGTCTCGCACTCCTCCCCGATGCTGTGGCGCATGTCATTCTGGAGGCTCCTGCCACCGCGCGAGACGGGCTGCAGTACGTACAATGCACTCCACCCTCCCTTAGGTTGTTAATTTGTCTCCTGTGCCCACGCAGCTGTGCCTGCTGTGTGTGTATCTTTTTGTGTGTGTATTCTTCCCTCTTCCTCCTCTTGGCTTTGCTTGTCTTCTTATTGCCCGTGCCCTAGTGTCGTTCCTTCTCCACTCATTGACACCCGTGCCACTCCGTACGCAGTTGCGCGGCAGACGCTTCTCGTTGCTGCCATCTGTACAGGCTGCTGCTCTTGCTGTTGTTGCTGCTGCACGCAGGCATCTCAGCCCTCTGTTGCGGCTTGTCACGGCCCTCTGCCTGGAACCTGCTGTCTACATACCACCGCTTCTCACTGCCCTGCAACAGTTCGCTGTTCAATCTCTGCGCTTCGAGGTGGGTCGGGCTGCCCTGCTGTCCCTAAAAGGCCTCGTTCTTAGTGGGCCTGTTGTCTGCTTACTGCTTTGCCCCTGCAATGTCTTCTCTCCTCACGGCCTCCTCAAGTGCCACCGCGTTTCTCTTGACTCCACCCAGGCTGTCTCCCTTGTCTTGTTCTCTATTTGTTATCTCGTTTTTCTCCACCCCAGATTCGTTGCATCTATTTCGGATTTTGGTTTGCTGCAGGACGCTGCGAGTCTCTTCTCGGCACTGCTGGAATGTCAAGGCTGTACAGGCCAGGAGGCGTCTCTCCAGCGTTTGATATCATGGTCAGATGTGATAGTGGCGCTGCTGTTGCTGCTGCTGTTGCTCGTGCTCATTTTTTAGATCCTTCTGCTTTTGCTGCGGAGTACCAGGGGGTGTGTATGTAGGGCTATTGGCGTCTGCTGTTGGCAGTGTGAGTACACCCCGAAGGGGAACCTAGAATAGACTCCAAATGTTTATCGATGCGACTGCATGACACCGGATAATCAAAGTTCTTTCCTACGTGCACTTGCAGGCTCAACAGCAGCCTTGTTGCCTCCCCGGTACTTCCGCGGGCTGCGGCTGCAGCTCTGCTTGCTGGACTGCGGTGCTGCAGGGGGCTAGGCGTCACGTCTCCACAGCTCACTGCCCTCAGCAGCAGCCTGCTGCAGCAGTGGCAGCAGCAGAAGTATCAGGGGCATTTTGCTCGTGGGGACAACGCAGACACTCAGCAGCAACCACCAAGCATTGAGGGAGGACTTGATGATGAAACGGAGGTCGCAATACTTCATTGCCTCCTAACGGGCGAGTGTTTCTCCGACACGTGCGCAAACCCCAGCCTAGCTATAGACTAAACATTCTAGGTCCTAAACCCGAAATCATAGCTGTGTTGCTGGTTGTGAGTGAGGGAGGTGGAGGCTCATGGATTTCACAGGGTGTTTGAGCTGTAGAGTGTTTCCCTGTAGAGTGTTTCCCTGTTTGTGTCTCTGTTTGTTGTCGCTGTTGGCTGATGAGCTTGTACAGCATCCGCGGAGGCTACTCTGTGTGTTTGTTGCAGCATCATATCCTGCTTCTTTCGCTGCGTGCAACACATAAGAGACAGTAGGCTGTTTATGCCTTTGCCCCCTGCTTAAGCTGGCATAAATGTCGCTGTCTCTGCTCGTTAGTGCGGTGCCGTATGACCCTATTGTGAGCGCCTTTGTATCGCAGGCGTCCTGGCTTCTCGTGTGCGGGGAACGCTGCCGCCGCTGTCTCCCTCTGTATACTGTGCGTTGTATGAAGCCTTTCAATCCCTTCACCTGCTGGGAGGCGCCTCTTCTGGCATCGATATACAACAGTACGAGGACCTGGCGGCCTTTTGCGAGCAAGATACCCCAAAAGCCTTCTGGTACATCTGAATTCTCGACTCTCCATATGATGTCTCTTCAGACACCCTAACGCACCGGGCTGACTCCCTCACACACACGCTCGCTGACAAGCACGGATGCAGGCATGCTCGCATGCAAATGGTCCTTGAGGCATATGTGTCCGACTATGTACACATAGGGAGATGTGTGCCTATGTCTGGTGGATGCATCTGTGCAACGAGGGCATTCACGTGCATACGCATTGCCTGTAGATATGTAAGTGTATCAAGGTGTAATCATGCACTCACTCAAATGCACTCAGGTGTGTGGGTGCGCATATGCACATTCATTTGGGTGTATGCGTACACGCGTATTGCAATGCACAACAAAGGCTAGTACGGACGCTCCTGCGGATTGTCCGTACTAGCCTTTGGTGCCAGTGAGCGGCGGCCGCAAGATAAATTGTCCTCACAGGTCCTGCAGACAAAACAGAACAACTTCAAGAGGTGTCTGCGTGCACACCAAGGCATCAACCCCAAAGGGACACGAGCGCTGCCTGTGTCTCTGGTCTCAGGCACCAGCAGCAGCGGCTGTTGCTGACATCGTTCGTCTCCAGTGCCCTCTACGTGCAGCTTAAGGAGGCCCTAGAAGCAGCAGAACTTCCAGGACTGCAGCCACTGCTTACTACCTGTGGCTTCTGTCATTTTGCCGCTGCAGCGAAACCAGGTACACCTTGGCAAGGCAACGCATGCACACTTGTAGTGGACTATACTGATGGACTCCCATGTGCCAGCATCTCTGCATGTATATTAGTGTTTCTCATGGGGCGTTGCCTTTTCCTTGCGTGCTGACGTGAGTGGCGTGATTATATGGAGAAGCCCTGACGATGTGACGCCAAGAGACGACCGGAAAATAGAGACGAGTGACGGATGCTGCAATCAGCCACCTGTGGCAGGCGGCCAAAACAGCTGATGGGCGACAACTCCACTTGACAGAGGCAGTGCATGACGAGTGGCGCTGAGATTTTGGAGGTCGCAGGGCACAGCACTTGAGGCGTTGTGGGGTCTATGCACATATCAGTACGAAACGGGGTTGCTGTGGGATTTTCGCTCCTGACAACGTTGATGCCAACGTGGTGGTTTGTGCTGCCGTTGCTGTTGAAAACAAATTCACTGTGCTGCTTCTGCTGCTGCTACTGCTGCATATGCCTCAGTTACGAATCTGAAAGGCCCACCGGTTGCGGGTTTGGCGTTCGTGTGCGTCCCGGAGGAGGATACGGTTGCGGCATCTTCTCAGGGGCACCCCCTGCTGCTGCAGCAACAGCACCTGCAGCAGTGCAGCGGTCGCAGCCGCCTGCTGCTACGTCTGCTGCAGAAGACCAACTGGGCAGCCGTTCCCATATTCTTACACCAGGTGCGTACCTATGCAGGGTTATGTAATATAATGGGGTGGTTCACAGTAGATGGATAGGCAACCACGAGGTGTACGCTAACTGTGTCGCTATCTGCGTTGCCGTGTCTCCATATTTTCGTACATCATCTGTTTTTGCTTTCTCCCGCAGTGGATCCGACTGCCTTCCGTGGAGCTGAGGGCCGCTCACCTTAAGGCCCTCACCACAGGCGAGGCTGCTTAGCATTGCCGCTGCTGCTGCTGCTGCTGCTGCTCAGCGGATGCGGGTGCTGCACCTTTGCGCCCTGTAGCAACGTCATCATTGTATTTGCAACGGAGATCTCAAGGGTTTTGTCTTTTCTGAGCGCAAAAATTTCATTTGTGTTGATGAACCGACAGAAGCGGTCGACAAATACTGTTGTATTGTGTTGATTTATGTTCGAGCCCTTAAGAGCTTATTGTGGGCGACTAAGCGTATTTGCATTAGGCACAATCCGACCTTACGAGGCAACTGCATCCATATAATTTTGCTACGCCTCTGGGTGCTTACATATGACCTAAAAGTACAAACACACCCTTACACGCGCGTTATGTAGTAGCCATGAACACACCCAACTAGGATACATTTTATACGCAGAGCTTCTTGGTACAGTGCTTGCAAGCATGCGGAGGTGTCAACATCGCAACAAACCGAGACGGAAGTTACATTGGGAGCACAGGACCAAAAAATCTTCCAGGATTTTGGGTTTTGTGACAAGTTATGGTACGAGTTCCCTGAAGGCAGTTGAGTACCCTCCAGAGACGTTAGACGCCCAGCGCACAGCAGCCCATGCGCCTTTTCCTACAAGCGAGGCAACGGCCCGACACGAGTTGCAACTGGTGCTGCAAGACAGTCCCACATGCACAGCCAAGTCTTCTCTGCTGCATGCATGTAAAATAAGAAGTTATTCAAGAATTCTACATTCCACCATTTAACTTGCTTGAGCTCAGGCTACCAGTTAAGGCCGAATAAGCGCTAAGGCGCCAATGGCCGGCTGGTTATGCTTCACCGGAGGCAGCCTCGCTGCGGGAACATTAGTTCGCACAGCTAGCAGGCGGTATATCGTCGTGCAGTCCTGGGTGTGCCGATACATGCAGTAACTAAAGACAGCCTTTAAACACTTATGAGAGTTTTCATGCATGCCGTGAAAACGGGCGGAAATACATTGAGCAGCGCTCAACAAGCGTTGTACATGCGTGACATGCCACGCGGATGCATTCTACCAATGCCATTGTTGAACAATACAATGACTATTATTGTGCGTGTTGCATGTATGTATGAAAGGCCGTCCCGTATTTGCTTTTGATGCTACAAATCTGAGATGCAGCTGACTCAAGAGCAGGCCACCGAGCAACACTGAACACGCCCCCACGGATCTTGAGATTGTTGCATGCTTATTTCGGGCTCCTTTTTCAAATGCTTACATAACCAATTTATTCCACAGGAAGTCCACAACCACTCGGTGCCTTCAGCTTCAGCTAATACCTAGCAGCCGACGGTCGCCGGGAACGGCTGCCACTGCTGTCCTGGTGCAGCTTCGATAGTGCACCGGCACCAGAATGGTTCACCGTGTGATGCCTCCAAGGGTCCATTCTACGAAAGGAAACAATATATTATTTGCGATAACTTGGGGAATTTAAACACGGAATACGGCAAACTGGCTACGAGCTCCATCGCTGCCGAAGAGCTGGTCGGGATGCGGAGGCGCTTACTGTTGTGCCTGGCCACTACACTGACCACGGGGACACAGATCGATTTTGGATCCCCTTCTGGCATATATAGATCTATTTTGAATATCCTTCGGCCATATAGAGTAAGTGGATGTTTGGTTTTGCTTTATTTTGATTTGGGTTATTTTAGGGATAGGAAATGAGATGCCGTGCTTACCAATTCAGATGTACCATGTTGTACCAGGACTAACGTAATCGCCGCCGATTGTCCTCTGTATACTAGAGTTCCTGCCGTTGCAAATAGCGCACTCTATTATCTGATTGGAAGCGTCCCTTCCTTTTGTTAATGGCTTCTTAATGAGGGATATGCGTATTGCCATCCCGTTTCCTCCTATTAACAGGAGTGATGGGAGCAGGGGGAGCGCCTCCAGAAGGAACACAGCCCGCCACTACCGAGTCTCCCAGAGCAAGCTAATTGAAGTACCTAAGGGGTTAAGCAGGGAAGGTCGGTTTTTACTCATACAATAATCCTAATTGAGTTTCTAAGCCAATTTACAAACTCTCGTTCAAGATTGTATAGCAAAAAGAGAACCAAAACAGTTCTGTATGGCCTTGAGCCCCCGAGGTGCGTCAGTGCCTCAGCGTCCCGGCTAGCCCCACAGCCGCGATGGTGAAGGTCAACTCCGGTTTGTCGTATTGCATATATATATATGCCCTAAATTCTTAGCTTCAACGGTAGCTTTCTTGGAGACTGAAGTGGTAGAGGCAGGAGTGCCAGGAGTAGTGTGAGTTCATGGGTTGCAAGCCGTTGTTTACCACAGGATCGTCAGCAGCAGCATCACTGCAGCAGAACAAGCATAGCAGCCGGTAGTGACCGTACCAGCAGCAGGTTCTTTTCTGCGAGCAACAGTGAAATTAGTTCAGGAAGTAGGGTCTCCAGCTCCTGTCTCCTGCAGCACCAGGATTTGGGTACCTAGAACCTCCCTTTGGTGTCTGTCGTGCTTTGCTTTTCAGGAGTTACTAGAAGAAACTGACGTTGGTCGTCCAGAAATGCAGGCTACGGAGGGATCCCCCACAATACCCGAAGTAGCAGCGGGCCCTGCTAAGCCAGTGCAGCAAGTGCAGCTGGAGGAGGACCCGTCCGTGGACCGCCTCCTACAGGACATCGATTCATCGGAGGCGCGCAGGAATTTGAGGGTTGGGGGGCGTTTCAAACTGAGAACTACAATCTTGTTGGCCCTATTTGGAATTCTCCTCGCCTCCCACTTCTTTGTAAGAGGCCTCCTACCGGTAGGGTTGTAACATCATTTTGCCAGCATATGCCTGTCTTCGTACTCCTTTTGACCTTTTCTTTTGCCGCCCTCTCTTTCTGTGTGTGTGTGTGTGTCGCTATCTACCTATCTTTATGATGCTGTAAATCGCCGCGTAAGCGCCAATTAGCTCCTGTCCGTGCCTTTCGGTAGCATTGTGCCCCTATTTTTGTCTTGGTTTGCTTTATTCTGCCCCTCGCTTCCGTCTGCCTCTGCCTCGGTGGCTCGTAACCTCTGTCTTATGTTGTCTGGCCTCTATATGGTTTTGGGTTTGTGTCTCTGTCTCCCCTGGGCTCCTTTCCTTGCCGCTAAATCCTTCTTTCTTTTGTCTGAGCCCGCCTGTCCCTGTTTGCTCGTCTGTCCGTCTGTATATCTGTTTCCAGCCTTTTTTGCATCCGACTGACAATTTTGGCCTGAACTGTCTTTTGTCTCTTCCTTGCTGTGTCTGTTTCCGTCTCTGCCGTGGTCTCCCAATCTTTGCCTACAGCGGGTGTCTCTTTTCCACTGTCTCCTTCTCTTTTGCCTTCCTTATTCATCTACAGTTGCTGCAATATAGGGCAGTTCCACCCTCTCCGTGGCTGCCTCTGGATGTATTCTCTTGGTGTATTCTTCGGAACATCCTGTCCCTAAAACGTCGCCATCCCTTTTTCTTTTGCTCCTGCTGTTTTGTTTAGGCGAATTTGCTCTCGGGACGTTCATTGCCTTGGCTTTCTGGGACAGCAGCAGCAGACCGCGCCACTGCCCCAGCAGTAGGAGATGTCGCAGCACCTGCTGCTGCAGTAGGAGATGACGCAGCACCTGCTGCTCCAGCACCTGCTGCTCCAGCACCTGCTGCTCCAGCAGGAGATGTTGCTGCCCCTCCTCCGCCACCCACTGCCTCAGCTGAAGACGCTCCTTATCCTGCCCCGGTGCTTCCGGAGGGCTCCGCGTTCACAGGTGCACCAGGCGAAGGCGCTGATGAACAAGAGCACGGTAAGAAGAATATTGCATAGGCTCCCAGTGCACACACTGATGACAGCTCGGGGGACGCCGAGCTCACCACTTCCTGTACGTGCACCACAAAATGCGCCTGCTGCCCTGATTCTGCTGCCGAAACTGCTACGTTTACCAGTGCAAAAGGTTGGTTGCTGTTGCAGCAGCTCTGTTAGTGCGTCTTGTGCGTGGACGGTCTAGGAAACATCTGAGCCTACGTTTCCACTGTTGTGTACATTTGTACGAAAGATTGAGCATAAGCGTACTTGCAGCAGGCCTGCAGTTGTTTTCGACTGTTTGTTTAAGTGTATTTCTGGGTCGGCATGCGCTCCTCCATGCTTTTATTCTTTAGTGCTCTTTCCCCAGCTGTTCTCCTAGGGTTGGAAAGCCGTTGTTCTAGTACTACACCGTACTAGAACTTGCTCAAAACCTTCGCCATATAAGCCTAGAAATGCAACAAATTCCCACGGCCGTGCGGAGTTATTTGGGGCGTTGCATTGTTACCTTTTCATTCGTGTGTGTGTGTGTGTTGATGGATTTGTGTTGGCGGCTGTGTGGTTGTGTTCGTATCTGTATCTGCGTTCCCCAGTGCCCGTTTTTTTACATTTGTCTGTATTGTCTTTGTATGTTTAGTTGGATTTGCTTCTGTTGTGGTGACTGTATTTCTTGTGTTGTCTCTGTTTATCTGTATGAGCGCATGTGTGTTCGTGTGTTGGCTGGTGTCCAAGATGGAAGCTGCTTATTTGTCGTGTTTTGTGCGTTATCCCATCTTATTGTGTATGTTTGTGTTTGCGTCGTTAGTATTGGCCTTGTACGCTTGTATTTTGCATGCGCGTATGCGTGAGGCGCGTTTACACGTCAGTGTATTGGCTTCTAGAGTGTCTCGTTGCTCGGGTTTCTTTGTTGAACGTAGAGTATTTGTGTATGTAGAATGCACTGGCACTTCTTGTGTTTTGGCCTTATGAGGGTATTTCCTTGTCGTATCTGTGTATTTGCATTGGCTAGTTCTGTGGTGTTGCGTATTTTGGTTCCTGTAACGAGTGCCCATTGTTTATCTAGAAATTTACCTTCCTGTAGGTTCCCTAATTGTGATATTGATGAGCGGGCATGTTTTCCATTCGTGCGTCAACCCTCTGTGCATTTTGTTGTATGTATCTATATGTAGCTCTCTATATCTTGCACGCAGCCGCCTAGGTTTAAATTTGTGTATTAGTTAAATGGTGGTGCGTGCCTGTTTATGCATATATACATTCATTATATTCATATACTAACGCATACCTGGACAAAAGTGCATTTATCAATGTTGCGTGCATGCAATGTGTTAGTGGGTGTGCTTGTACTGCTCGGCTATCTGTGTATTTTGTATATGGTTCCGCACAATGCATGCACGTTGAGAGATGCGTGCATTTGCAGATTGGTCTGAATTTGCTGACAAAATAGATAGTATGGGTTTTCGTCGAGAAAGTCCTCCCGAGTGGGTGGTTGATTATTCGGATGCTGATCAAAGCCAGACGAGATAGCGGCAGAGAAACAACAACATGGAGTGAGAAGGCAACGGCAGAGGCAGCAGCACAAATGAGCAAATGCTGCTAGTATGCCACACAGAAGGGTGGAACCGGCGTCAATACGCATGCAGTTGCGTAGGGACAGATACAAACAGAGAGACAAGTCCACAACAACACAGGAAACACATGGCAGACAGGGATATGGAGGAGTAGAGAGGGACGCAATTAGGAGAAGATACCTCCTAGGAGAAATACAGACGCAGGACATTACCCGGAGACGGGGGTCGTGGGTCATCCAAGTTGAGCGGTAGCAGTTCAGACACTCTGCCTCACAGACACACAGGTAAACGAGCGCGCAAAGGGACGACGCTTCCAGCATCAAATGCACAATCATCAATAATAACAATGGGCTCACTTCTCTCTACCACGACCGAGTTTATAGGTATATCTTAAAGACCGCCACTGCCGGGAGCAACAGAGGAAGCAGCGTCACCTGGGTGCCCCCTATGCAATGCTAACGGCAGTTCGCTGTTATGGTGTGTCTTTGCCGCCTGACCTCCCCAACCTATTTTAGCAGGCACGGACATCGCACTCACGTATGCCCCACTGTTGCTTCCTGTATTTTATTTAATGCACGATTGCCTCCTCATGAACCCGATCACCTCTTCGTGAGGCGTGGGTTTTTTCTCAAGTGCACCAATCCGAAGGATTGGGGCTGCTCTTCCAGCGTTCCAGCCATTCCCCTGTCTTGCTGCCCCAGCTCATCTGCAGCCCGTAGACACATGCAAACGTTGGCCAATTACATTTGCGTGGCAGTCCTTGCTTGGTGTGGAAGGGCTTCCAGCTCTCTTCGATAAATCCGTTCTGCATGCCTGTTTAGATTAGCTGTAGTCCCTAGCCCTTGTAGTCCCTAGAGACGACAGGCATGGCCAACGTATCTATACAGCTGGAAGCCAAGGAAACCACTTCTAAAAATGGGGCGGTCTCATCAAAGTGGGGGTCACCATAGGGACTTCGGGTAGTCTATGAGAGGGCTTCTGCTATGAAGAATCCCTATCACTAGGCGCATTCTGAGAAGGTTGCCGCTCCTGAGCATGCATTTATAGGGGACCCAAGCCATTGCTTGCCTCGTTTTGGAAATTCTGTACACAATGCAGCGCCAGAAGAAGCAAAACCAACAGCCCTGGCACGGCTTTGGAGCGGTGCTGCGGCAGGTGACCTTGCAACGCATGCTGCAACTGCAGCAGCAACCATAGCTGCTCCTGCAGAGTCCGCTGTAGCAGCTGTGGTTATTCCACTTGACAGCTGAGGTTAAAACGGGCTCCATGTGGGCCATATTTTGGAATCAAAACTGCAAACGAGGGATTTTCCTACCGCTATTTTAAGGTTTGCACAAACCAGCTAATCAGACACCAGAAATGGTTTTGGATCATATCAACAGCAGGCCGGTGTCATCGAAATCAAACAGCCCAAAGAAGTGTGTAATAGCTTGCCTGATGAATGGACCTACAGTACAAATAGACGGTGCTGCAGCGCATTACGGAATCCAGTGTATTATCTGCTGCTCTGAGAGCTAGAACCTCTGCGGTGGTTAGTACGATTGGCAATCAGGGAAGGGACTTCCTAGCACAGCACCCTGCCTGAGCGTATTTGGAGAGCCGTGTAATGCAGAGCTTTATGCCAATAGCAAATATTCAAATAGGATTTTTGAACATCACATGGGATAAGAGTTTGTGTGAGCTGCAACTTTAAATGCCAGGGGCCCCTTCAACCCCTGTTTCCACTGCTGCCTCCTCCATCATGCTTTGATGCATGCTTGCCGCTTTTCTCGTAAAAGGTCTCGCATGGCTTGTACTGCAGCGGCCTCTACATCTTGCATTCGCGAGGGTTATCTACCAGGTAAGCCGCCTCCAGTTAAGGACGCAAGCAGTACACTAGTATGGAAAAGAGAAATCGTCAAATTCATTCATTCATCCTTGACAGTAATCTTCACACCACGAAAAGGTGCACAGCACTGTGCAGCACACCAAGGGGTGTTGATGAAGAGAGCTGTCAGAAGCCCGGAAAAAGAACAGTGTTCAATTTGCATGCATCAGTGGTGCTACAACTACCTGTTCAATTTTGAATCGCTTCTGTTCCTAAGATTCTTCAACATGGCCTCAGGATTGAATCTTGCAATGATTAGGGTCATCGTCCAAAATGCAAATATATCGGCAGCAGAAAGGCAGTTAAGTGATAGTGAAGTAGACAGAACAAAAGTCCATTCGCCTCAACAGCGCAGAACCTCCCACCCATCGCGTTGGCAGTAGTTGGTGTAGCAGTACATACAATAAGGAACTCCTCTTGATGTCGCCAAAACTGGAGGCCTACTCATGGCGGCTGTGAGCCACAGGGATACCATACTAACACAGTTACGGGAAAACACGTGCTGGGTGGTGGACCTACACTCCTACGAAACCACTTCTGCTGTGCCGGGGTATCTATATCGGGTTCGCCAGCGTGCACACAAAGTCGGATATTTGCGCACGCAGGGTAGCCTTGCTGTATGTGTGGTAGCAGGGCGTGTGCTGCAACTTATGATAGACCGAACCAACCGCACGGGCTTTGGATGTCCCGATTCCCCGGTAGGCCTGAAGACGAGAAAATGACTGGTTGCATTTGGATGTATGCATCCCAGTTCGGCACTTAGCCCAATAAAACCTGCACAGAGCGCAGCTAAGCACGGTGGCCCCGCCACGTAAAAGGGGGACAACCACGAGGTACGGGTCGTCATTTGCAATAGTAAATCGGAAACACATCCTCAGAAGGCAATTTTCCCCTTCTGATCCCTTCTCTTCCCCCTCTTTAATGTTTTGGTAGACAAGGCACATGAGTGCGAGTGCTCCTTGGGGCAAGGGCAGGGAACGTAGCTTGGTGTGTGTGAAGCAACTTCGCGCAACCCTACTCGAGCGCAGGATAGCTATGGATGCACAACCACGTGCTTGACACGTGTACAGAGGGTCATCGTTCATATCAAAAGGGACTTTGTGCGTGCAAGTTTGGTTCCTTTGCGCAATTACTTGGAGCAGAGTGAACGGAAGCAGATGACAGGAAGCCTCCTCTCCTCAGGAGTCCCAGGCCATTTGGTTGATTTAGCCAGGATGCCTGGAGACTCAAGAGTGAAAATCAGTGGTGTTTTGGTAACTCTTCCTTAAGTCTTATGCTTCTACAGTTCACCAGGGTTCTTAGCCAAGAAGAACCACGCTACACAAGGACAAAAAGTCCCATCAGATGAGTGCACTAACGCTTTAGACAATTGTTAAGCACTTACATTGCACTAAATAGGAACTCAGCAAGGAGATAGAGATTCACGTATCAACTTTCGTTGACAGAGCAGGCAGACCATGGTTTACGACGGTCCTTTGGTGGCGACGTGCATTTGGCACTACCGTGTATTGAAGTGAATTAAAACATAGAGGCGTAGCTGCTGCTTTTTATAGTAAGTCTTAAATGTAGATTGAGACGGTAGATTTCGGCTTCTGTTGCAATCAGACTGTGGCGGCGCTGGGGTCATGGCATGGCCTTGAGCATCACGGGGAGGCAATAGCAGCTTCGATATGGGACAGGGTGTGCAGTAAATGAGCACAGCAAATTTAGTGTATTTTCCACAAATGCACACTTCAGTAAGCTCGTTCTACAATTATACAGTTTCCTACTAAAACGTTCGACTGCAACTGCAGCCACCATCGCGTGGGGCTCGAGGCCTCTGCCTACGTACGAGCTACGAGATACATGATCCAGTGTCAAGGACTTTTCAATCCTTGTGGTTTCTAGTAAAATAGCATTTAAAAAGCGGTTGGCTTATCAATGCCTTTGCAAGACGGTGGAGGAATTGCAAGAACTTTGGTGGGAGGGTTCGACATGTGCTCACTCGGAGCCTTCCTCTCCCGTGGCCTTGTTCCTCCAATGACGAAACCCGCTCGTTTTTTTTCGTAGGCTTCGTGCTGCTCTGAACTTCATTTTTCCATTTCATCTCCTCATTACAGAGTCAGATCACCGCTCTTGATGCTCCGTGTACGAGGATTTGGGGGGAGCTGAAAGTGGGAAAATCTGCGAATTTCTCTTTCCCTTTGCGGCCACCTGAGGCGTCAGAATGTGATTTTAGGGTAACTTTCCTCGATATCAATGTAGATGACCTCCTGTTGCTCTCCTGCTTCGGTTTGGTGGTTGAGTTAGGATTTCGCGACGGTTTCCGGCGAAATACCTATCAGTCTCCAACCCGGTTTTTACAACGGCGTCTACTGAATCGGGCTAACCTTTCGTCTTCGTCTCCACATATCGGGCGCCTTATCCCTTACACTCCCTGGTACATCTGGGGCAACTGCACACATTCCTGTGTTCCACGGGTCTCCTCAAACAGCTTCTTCCTGGGGGCCAGGCACAGGAGGGAGGACAGAGGCTGCAGGAGCAGCTGATGGAGGCACGTAACCAACTCTAGCGTGCTTCTATACAGTGGGCGGGACTCAGAGGCTGCAGCACTGGCCAAATTTTGCTGTATATTCAGCTGAACTGGGCTAGGCGAGGCCCCTGCAGCACCAACGGGGGGGAGCGCCAACAGGAACTGCTGCCTCTAGGGATTAGTTTCTAGTCCATTAGCAGCAGTAGCACTTGCCTCCCTGGCTGCTGCTCCTGATAGGAGGTTTGCTGCAGTGACGCAGTTGTCTTCTGAATGCCAGCAGCCGGCGCGAGCTGCAGGACAGGGCAGTGGGCAGATCTGTTGAAGATGGTCTTCCCTGCTGCGGCATTGGGCTGCACATTGGGTGTCGCGCTGTTGCTGCTGAACAGTCGAACGACAGTTGCGGCGCGAGGATGGGGGAGCTATCGTGCTGGGGAGGTGCGGCGGGGGATGGAGGAGATCCTGAGCAATACCCCCTGGCAAATGCCGAAGTATGCTTTTGAAGATGTAACGAGTGAAGCAGACTTCGGACTCTTGTCTGGAAGCTCTTATGCGAGGCCTGCTGCACAGAGACCTTACGGAGATAGATTCAATGACCGGGATGGGCGCTTGGGTTTGCCTTTCCTGCAAAGAGCTAAACAACTTCTAAACAAGACTAACAGAAGGGTTAGGATGCCCGCCATTCAGACTATCGGAGCGATTATCTTCCTCATCGTGAGTTGGTATTTCGTGCGTCTAGGTGTCAAACAATACCTCGTAAGTTCATCACAACTGGGGTTTAGGGTGCATTAGGGTTATTGGGTGCAGCTGCGCCATAGCTATGCCAGTCTGACTGGGCGAATTGCCTGCCTGTCAGGCTTTAGATTTTTGCTTCATTCTAGGGTTTTCGGCTTTACGTTGTACCAGGGTTTAGGGGGAATAGGCAGCACACAAAACCTACACCTCTTGAGCGGCTGAGGCAAAGCGGTTTCCCATTCCAGTAGTCAGGGTGTATATTAGAAGGTTTACGGTTTGGGGGTTCCTACGGGTTTTCAGGTTGTCCCTTTGGAGGCAATGCTGACGGGAGAGCCTTTTCCTCCTGCACGTTTTGGTGAGGGTTTGTTTTCGTGGGCTTAGGGATGTGGGTTACGGTCTATGCTGTTTCTCAACTGAAGGCCGTTGCATTTTGCTCCGCTGACGCCGCTTGCCATCGTTGCTTGTTTCTGTACTTGTTTTTGTTTCTGTCCGTTTAAACAAAACACTACAAGGTCTTTTCTCCTGTTTTATAGTTGACGCAGCGCATGTGTCTATGTGCTGTCCGTGCACCTCAGCAACTCCTGAAGAGGTTCAAGAGGCAAAACGGGAGCTGAAAGAGACGCACGCACCTTCCAAGATGTGAGTTTTAAGGTTCAACGCCTGAGCATTTATCCCGTTTGCATGTTCTTAACATATACTTGTATGTACAAGCATGTAAAACCACGAACACGTATATGCATACACTGCATGCGTGTATATGCATGTGAGTGCCCACTTGGGTGCATTTGTGTATTTGTCCGTGCTCATGTTACAGCAGTATGCTCCCCTTTCGTTGGGTGTATGCAACAGTTTTCTCTTGCATGGAATATATGTGCCTCCTTGAGTTGTTTTCCTATGTTTTAGCTTCGAATATCGTGTACTTGAACGCTCCTCTTCTGTTTGCCGTCTGTTGCCGCAGAATCTTTCAATGTCGTTGATTTCTTTCTGCACCTGCGCTGTTATTTGTGATTATATGTACTTTTTCTATCAGTGTCTTCTCCACGTTTCTGTCCGTATTCGCTTGGGATTTACGGGGCCTTGTTTGTTTTGCAACTTGGTTGTGTTTGAATGCAATAATAGTAATAACAGCCGTCAAATGGTTCATGGCAGGGCGGCCGTCTGTTTCACTCCTTCCGCTTTGTTATTCTGTGTAGAGCACACCTGAATGCATTTCGCCAAGGTGAGCTCCTAGACGATCATGTCGCTGAGCTCTATTTGGCTGCTTTGCAGGTGAGCCGTTCATTCTTTCGGGTGTATGGACGCATCAATATACATGTATGCATGAGCATACATGTATATGTATATGTGTATGAACAAAACGCTCCAAGCCATGAATAGGCCCTTCCAGTGGTGATATTGCATGCCCAGGTCCCTGAACCTGACACCATACACAGCGTTCAGCCAATCTGAGCAATCGTGTGTGGTGCTGATGCCTGTCTTTGCAGGATCGGATAGCAGCCGAAGATACGTAAGCTCTAAACCCTAAACCTTCACCTTGAAATCTGTGAAGCACAGGGGTCGCGCTCCCCTGGAGTCCTGCATTTTACACTGCTCCAGGGCATATGTCCTATGGTTGAGGGTTTCGGGCACCCCCTAGTTTGCTTGCGCAGCTGCCTACATCTACTTGGCTAGCTTATTCTCGTCGTCATTATCTTGTTTTGCAGTAGGCGGCCGGATATTATCCGCGGATAGCCATCGCGCATACACACCGCCCAAACGTGCAGCTCGCATTGGTGTTTCCTGCTTGTCTTTCAGGCTTCCTGATACTTTTATTTTTAGTTGGTGGAGGCGATACTGCCCTGACCAGAAGCCTGGGGATCCCCCTGTGCACCTGCCTGTAGGGCGTAGCGTGTCTGTGCTTCTTTACTTCCTTTGCCTGAATCATTTGTTTGTGCTTTCATTGATTCGGCTTTCTCTATAGGTCCCATATTCCTGATTTGTGCATGCTGTTTCCTTCCCATTTGCGGTATCTTTGTTCTGCGGTGTGTTTATGCCCAATGCTGGCGTATTTATCCTAGCTCCGCCTCTTTGACCGTTTTCCCCCATGTCACTGTTTGGACACTCCTCTTGGAGCTCATGTATGGCATCTGCGCTTTATCGGTTTTGTATTGCTATTTGCATGGTGTTCAAGGGTACTCTTGTTGATTTTGCATATTGCTGCCACATATGTGTTGGATCTCCCGTTGTTTGCATCGTGAACTCCTGCACTTACCGCGTTTGTTTTTGTTTTATTTGTTTTCAGAAATTGTCAGCAACAGAGCTGCAGCGGTGCGAGGCTGCCAAATTCATTTTATTTCCGCTGAAGCTCTACACCACGGAAGAGGGAGACGACGGCAACAACAGCTTTTTTCACTTCGCCTTAGGAGTCATCGATAGAGAGTGTGCAGCGAGTTTCTTCTTGCTCCTTCTTCTTTTTCCCTCCGTTCTTTCCTCTTGTTCAGTCGCGCATTTTATGCTCGTTCTTTCTCCTCCTCCTTCCCGCTTGCTGCTTTTTCTCTATGCTTTGCCTTCCCCCAATGACCTCGACTAGCTTGCTTGCAATGGGTGGTCAGCAGTCTGCATGGCTCTTTCGTGTGTTATTGCCCGCGTGCAACGGGATGTTACTGATGGCATCAACTACCTTGCCGTGCTTTCTCTGAGAGTATTTTTATGAAGCTTCGTTCGTATTTGTTTGACTCGGCCACACTTGTTTGGTCGTGGTTCCCGTCTCCCCTCTGGGTTAACCTATGCCTTTGTTTATTGCGTTATCGTCTGAGTAAAGCTCGTTTGCTTCTTTGCAGAAACCACGTTGTCCGTATCGTGGACTGTTTGAGGGAGGAGCACAGCTACTATACCCCTGCGTTGAAGCAACTGCAAATGCTTGCTCACGAGCTTGAGTGGCAGATCGATGTTCAATCGAATGCCTATCGTAAGTTGTCTATGGCTAGCTTTTATGCAATAATCAAGTAATATCTGTCGTCATGCTTGCTCACGAACTTGAGTGGCAGATCGATGTTCAATCGGATGCCTATCGTAAGTTGTCTATGGCTAGCTTTTATGTAATAATCAAGTAATATCTGTCGTCATAACATTTTTGTGTGGTAACAATTATAACGCTACCTCTGCCAGTATAACACCGTTAGCTATTAATGCTACTTTGTAGCCATCTAGATAATTGAACAAACCAACATTATAAGTGTCAGCTAGGGGCAGCCACGACTACGCATGTAAGTAGCCAAACATGGGTTTGACTACAAAGTCGGGGCAATTCTCACCGCTCTTGCTCAGGTCGCTATTACAGTGTGTTTTAGCCCATGGTTGCACCATTCTTGACGTGCTGCTGTTGTGCTGGAGTGGCCTCGTCGTCCGTGAATTTGCTCTTTCCGCTTTTTCAGCTGCTACGTGTGTCCCATTCCCGTTGATCCTATAGTGGAATGGATATTAATCTAGGGCGATAATTGTAAACAAATTGTGTTTTTGCTTTGCCTTTTCAGGAACACCCAGCCAGTATACGATATCGCGTCAGGCTCCAGAGGTTTGTGCATGGTCACTTTAATCTCTTTAGCGCCGTTGGTCTGTGTGCGTCTAGTTGCAGAAGTTATTACTGCTTTTGCTTCGAGCTTGCGGTTTCAAGTGTTCGAATTCCATGTTGTGAAGTGTCCCTGTTGGTGGTTCAACCCCAGGCCCCAACCTTTTGTGTGCTTGTTTTGCCACTGATAGACACTTCAAGAGAAGCTCGAACCGTATGATTCGTCTGTTTGTGCTTGCAGCCGGGATTCAGCTCCCTTAAGCCCAAATCTGGATACGAAGGAACAGTGAGCTTCTTCAATAACTTGCCTGGGAACTAATAAGACTGTCGCTGGTTTGTTTTGCCGTTCGCTCTCCTAAATTCAGTGCTGGGGCCTTCTTCTCCTCTTAAACGCCGCCTTTGATTTCTCAAAATGTCATATGTTCATTGCGTTCCTGCATTGCATCTGTTGTCATTCGATTACTTCTCTTTTGACGTTGGTCTCGAGCACAACTACTTTCTGGTTGTTGTTCCAATTTGCCGCTGGAGCCACAGAAACCCGTTTTTGAAACACTTGGAAAGTTGTCCCATCACTGTTTTCCTGTTAGTTTGAGCGCACATGGTTTCTTGTAATCCATTGAATCGGCAGCTCGCTGTTGTGGGTCCTCCTTTGTGGCGTTCCTTCAGTACCTATGGAGAGTCTCTACAGGTCTGTTGATGCTAAACAACGCCGCAACAATAGCTGAAGGAAGAGCGCCTCAGCCTGTCATTGGCAATAGACGGCAGCTCGCTGAAGTCCTGGTGGGTCGCCAAACCGTAGACCCTAAACCGTCCAGCGAAAACCCATCAGCCTGCACCGAAGAGCTTTTGTCTTGATTCTACTTCATATTTTCGTATCTACGCTGTTCATATTGGCTGTTCTCCGTTTCTCATGTGTTGTTTCCATTTCTAGTGTGAAGAGTTGCTTTTTCTTTTCCATACCTTGATCTGGTTCTTTAGTCTCGTTTCCTCCACATTGCGTTCGACCTCTTGAGGCTCGTTTATTTGTTTCTTAAAAAATTACTTCCTCTGCAGTCGTATTTGCTTTTCAGTGGCTCGAGCTGGCGTTGAAGAGATCGAGAGAAGCCCCTTCGGAGGATAGCAGCAACAGCAGCACCAGCAGTTGAAATGAGATTTTTTCTAGCCTTTAACGACAAGACAGCCTCCATTCTTCGGTTTATCATTTTTTCAGCACATTTAGTATCAAGCAAATACACAACACTCCATGCGATCCTGCTGCCTCGGTCGGTCTGCAGGCTGTAGCACTGTAGCATTGTAGCACTCTGGCTGCCTCCTTGTCCCTCCATCTCCCCTTTCTCCTTCCCTTGTTTGCCCCTTTTGCCTCCATCTGTCTCCTTTCTCTTCATGGCCGGGGTATCTCATCTTTAAGCAGATTGTTGCTGCCTGCGTTCGTCTATTACAGCGTTCTTGCCTAAACACTTACGCTCTTTTTTAGGCATACGCCCCTCTCCTGCTCCCTTTCAATGCCCTCTTTTCTTTCGTTTGTTCTTTGTTATTGCCTACTCCTCCTGGCCATTCTCCCTGTGCATGTCTGCGCATATGTTCTGATGCCATTGGTATTTGTGCGTTTCTGTGGATGCCCCTTGAAGTACCTTTCCACAGTTTTTGGTGAAAAGCACAGTGCTGAGAACTGCTTGTGACACGAGTGAAATGATCGGAGACAGAAAGCCTCAATTCAATGGTTTGAATACGTAGAATCAAATAACTGCAAATTGCATGTAAACCAATACATACACCTCAGCAGATTCTGCGTATGCGAATATACAGCCTTTTCCCTATTGGTATGCCATTCCCGACCTAGTTGGTTATTTAATTGACTCCATATGTTTTGCGCGTATTCATTCTCAAGAGACTCCTCCTGTCTTTTTGCTTGTAAGGTGCTACGTATGCAGTCTCTAGAGAGCCAGCTGAGCTAGCTATTTCGCTAGCCTGTAGGAGACGTGGGAGTTCAAAGTGTTTCTGAGTGCCTATTCGTTTCCTTCAGCATACGCCACTCTCCTAGTTGGCAAGCTAGCGAGTAGCCAGCAGGCCAGCAGACTAGAACTAGTCAGTTGCCAGCTAGCCAGTTTGGGGGTCGCTACCTACCCAGTACCTAGCTGGTGGCGATCACTGCAAGCAAACGTCTTTGAAGGGCTGGATGAGACGACGACACGTGATAATAAGGCTCCACCGGAGCGACAGATAAAAAGGCAGCAGGATGCAGCAAAAGAGGGAGAAAGGGAGAGAAGAACGGAACGGAACGGGTGGTGCGACACAGTTGGACGCAGGAGAGAATAGACCCAACAGTACGTAGTTCCTGTTGTTGTGGGGTTATTGACCGACACGCCACAAAATATCCTAAAGCATTACCCTGCAGGTGTTTTATAACAAGTGTGGATACCGACAGTTAACCTCCCAGCAAATAGCGGCAGTAGTGACAGTAACAATGGATTGGAGTCCTCAGGAGCAACAAAGAAGAAGCTAATCGGCTAAAGCCACCAGAGAATAGTGGAGACGTACTGCAAACTACATCGTTTTATAATAGTAATTGTGAACTTTAGCAATGTAAGCATGTAAACTTTAGCAGTAGTGCTGCTGCTGCTGGACACCGACGGGGATTGCAACTAATAATGAACACAAACATAACCAGGAAGATGTAGGCACAGCAAATAGCCTCGAAGTAATAATGTGTTTACAACACTAGACTTTTTACTTTAGGTAAACACATTCAAGGGGATGAGTATATGTGAGCAGATGGAGGTCGTTGTGCAGACACCTGAGGCCTGAGGAGGTAAGAGGCATTTTATCCGTATAACTCAAAACAACAGATTAACCTCTCCTCTATTCTTGCATGCATGTATTGCAGGGGTCCACATGTGGTTGCTCTCAAAGACAATATCCTGGCTGCTCCAGTTGCAATTGTTACTCTGGCTACTGCTGCTGCTGCAGCTATAGTTGCTGTTGCGGGAAGAGTTTAAGTCTTTGAAGAGTTGCAAAAAAGGAGAAAATAAGTTGCTTGGGCTGCAACTCTACCGTCAACAAGGTGTTCAACAGCAGGAGTAGTACCCTATACACGTTTATCTTTACCCCTTTCATGCATGCACACAGGCGCATACATGTGCATCCGCCTGCACTGTTGTACTACTTAAAGCCTGCTGGCTGTAGTGGGATGCCGCTGCTGGCTGCTGCTTGCTGCTGCATCCTGCTGCTTCACGCCCGTAGCAGCTCTGCTGTTAGGTGCTGCAGCGCCTGCTGCAGCTCCTCCGCAGAGGAGGCCCACCTACAGAGCCGTGTTTGTAAGGCTTGAATGCTGTGACCAATTCACATATGAATGCAACACATACACACACATGGATACACAGTGATAAAGCCCCTAAATCGTATGGATGTCGCTGCTCGACGCACATAACTGCCATTGGGAATAAACATAACATATACACATACATATAATGTGTAAAGCAGATATATACAAATGGAATACACACATGAAAATGGGTATAGGTATATTATGTGCATGAGTTTATTTGTAGAAGGTAAATACCCATCACGGTACTTGTTAATTACTGCCCGACAGACGTTACGGTGTCTACGGAGCTTGTAGGTGCTACAGTTGCAGTGTATAATTCAAAAGGTTGTCAATCAGCTTATTATTTATTGAAGTAGTGCCTTAATTGGGGTGTATGCGGACCTTTCTGCATCCGTTAGCAGCACCGGCTTAACCCATTCCAAAGACAGGGTTTGCTCAACTTGATTTATCTTTCCTTTTATAAGTTGTTGTGCCATGGCAGATAATATAATTCTCTCCACCTCATCTGGAGGCACTTGGCAAGCCTCAGAAATAGCAGCAAAAGAGAGGGCGCGCGAACCAATAAGCTTGGTGTTGCTGTTGCTGTTGCTGTTGTCGTTGTTGTTGTCGTTGCCGTTGTCATTGCTGTTGCTGCTGCCGTTGTTGCTGCTGCTGCGCACAGCAGCACCAGCTGTGCTACTCGTGAAGGCAAGACGAAGGAGAGCTGTTGCTGCAGCTTTCTTCTGAATTGCTGTAATGTAGGGCGCCAAGTCCTGAGGTGTCCGTCCGCAGCACATAACAAGAAACCATGTCACTATAATCAGTGTTTATTCTTTCCTTATTTCTTACTGATATAAGAACAAAAAAAAGACAGCATGACATGCTAGCAAAAAAAGAGAAAACACGTGCATGCAAATACACGCAAATACATACAAGCATATGCACACAAACAGTTCAACAACGAAGCCATGACGGTCCCAGTTGAGCGTTTAGGATTGGGCTTAGGGTTTTGGGTTGGGCTTAGGGTTTTGGGTTTAGTGTTTGTATCTTGCCGATTGTTGGATTTGCGTCTGATATTGTTTAAACGTTTTATTGAATTTGTCCATATTTCCTTCTGCAACAACTTTAAGCAATTCAAATAAAAAGGAATCGGCTGTCTGCTGCTCCCAGGCCTCCCTTACAATGGCTTGCTGCAGCTGAGAAGAAGAAATAGAAACAAGCTTTGTAAATTGTCTTAAATATTCACAAAATAATACGTCAATTAACGAATTAATTAATTAACTGATTAATAATTAATGAATTTGTACATAATATACGAATGAAACAAGCACACAAAAAGTAGGAAAAGAAAGCAACCAAGAACGGACAATACAAATTCACAAGTGAGCAAACAAAAAAACACGAAGAAAGAAAGGAACAAAGAATAAAAGAGAAAGAAAAAAAACAAACAAAGAAATACCAGGTATAATTTCTCACAAGTTCGCCAAAGTTGAAGACTTCAGGTGCTACAAGAGCAGCAAAAGCGATATCTCTGGCGATTGCATATCTCTCCTTTTCTTTAATTGCATCTAAACAAATACAGGAAACCCCAAACCACAAACCCTAGAAATGGCATTTTCAGCTAGACTTAGCCTCCACCCCCGCTTCAACCCATAACCTCATAGACCCTAAACCCTAAACCCTAACGGCCCAACTCACTGGCGGAGGTGTAGGCGAGGAAGAAGAGTGTTTCTCTGCAGAAGTCTCCGTACTTCTTCCGTGCCTGCAAACACGCCCAAACCCTAAACCTAAACACTAAACCCTCAACCCCCACACAAAACAGAATGCCAGTGGATAATTATTAGGTGCCTATACACCAGAAAACCCTACCTTGTCTATCTGCGCCTGTGCCCTGTGCACAAGGGAGTGCAGCACGGGGTCAGGTGCACCAATTTGTTCTTTTTGTTTTTTTGCTTCGTCGAGTTCTTCTTGTGCCTTCGTAAGTTGCTGCGTCTTAGCTAATAAATAACTCTTTAATGCATGCAAGAAGACAACGGCACCAACAGAAAACAAACCCTTTCCTGCTTGTTTGTCTGTCTGCAAGAAAGGGGTTTGCTGCATGCTGCTCTGCTGCGCTGCTAAGGTCTCCTCCTGTAGTCGCTCTAAGAAGAGTAGACCCCCTTCAGCATCTGCCACCATAAACACACACCATAAAAGCACCCCATAAAAATGTACACAAATCCCCAATACCTACAGTAGCAAGCATACCACCACCAGCAGCAGAAGCAGCAGCAGGGCCATCAGTAACACCAGAAGCAGACGTTACACGAGTCATAGCAGGTACAGGAGGAGCAACAAGAGCAGGGATTAGGAGAAGCAGCAGAAAGAACAGGGGCAGAAGCGGGGTGCAGCAGCAAGAAAAGGCAGGACAGCAGGGGTACAGCAGCATGTGCAGCAGGAAGATGTGCACTTGTGCTTACGTATATCAGCGAGTAGTCCTGCGCATAATTTAAGTAATCTAAGAGGATCCAAATGGATATGATGAGCAGAAGCAAGAGATCTAAATAAAGAAAGTTTTCTTTGTAAGGAAAGAGGAGGAGGAGGTGACCCCATAGCAGCAGATAGTACAGACAGCTGAGGGGTACTTGAGGTGTCTACAGAATCATCTAATTGCATGCCGTAAGCAACAGCATCTAATAATTCGTTATATTGTCTGCATGCCAAAAAAATAAGAAAAAACAACAAAAAAAAAATTAGCACAAAAGACGCTGCTGCCGCAGCGGCTGCTGCTGCTGCAGCAAATGCAGCAATTGCAGCAGCGTACACTGTACGGTTACAATGCCGGCAGCAAATATACCACAACCCCTAGCATAGACACACACGCAGTGCCATCAACTGCGTAAACCCTAAACCCTTCTTACTTCTTTTCAAGGAGCGTCCGGACGTATTCAAGTGCTGCTTTTGCGCTAGGGTTTGCTGCTATTTCTGCTTCAAGTACATTAGCTACAGGCTCCGCAGGTTGCTGCAGCATCTCCTTTAGCCAGGAGGGGCACTCAGACACCCCGTCCACCTCCATTCTCCTTCGGCTGCTGCTTCTATTGCTTCTACTGTTGCAACTCGGCGCTGCTGCTGTTGTTGCTGCTGTTGTTGAGCGTGTCCCGGTGCGGGTGGCGTGCTGTTGCTGCTCTTGGTGGTGTTGCTGTTCCTCCTGTTCTTGCTGCTGTTTCTGCTTAGCTGGAGTCGTTGCTGCTGCAGTCCTTGCCGTTGCTGCTCCTGCTGCTCTTAAAAACCTCGCTTGATGGGTCCTTCTAACACGCGAGACAACGCATGCAGGCAGGCAGACAGCAGCCAAGACCTCCAACAAAGGTCTAATAGAGGCACTACTACACTAATGACTTTATTTAGGTAAAATGTAAAGCTATAAAAGAAAGAAACATACTGAGGGAAGACACCAAACAGGCAAAACCCGTTACACGGCAGCAGCCACCAGCAGCAGCTCGTGCCAAGCCCCGGATCCTACGGTAGAGAGAAAAGGGATATATTTAATAAATTTTAATTTAATTTAACGGGGTTTTTTCGTTTATTTTGTCTGTTTTAATTATTTTCATGTACGATAACCGGCCATACTGCCTGAAACTGCCTGCCTAGGAGATGCACATACACATCTAGCCCCAGGGAAGCTCGCCACTCTTAAAGGCATCATAAATTTTATAAAATTTGCTTAATTCTTATAAACTGCAGTAACTTTTTGCTCTTTTCAGGTGGCGCCAAAGAACCGCCTCTTGATATATCTGGCGTGTTGTACCGCCAACTGCAGCAGCAACAGCTGCAGCCGTCCATTGTTCCTGGCACTACTGTCGCCGCAGCATCAGTAACTGCAGCCGCAGCAGGAAGGAAGGCCTGCACACCCTTCACTCAGTGGGGTGTCTGTACACCCGGCTGCAAATGGGGCCGTCAAGCTTCTGCTGCTGCTGCTACAACTCGCGGCGTTGCATGCAGCTTGGGGGCCTCCGTTTTCTAGTGCATGTCTCGCCCAATGCGCCACTTCCCCCCTCCTCTAGCCTCCAGTGCTGCTGCAGCGAGAATTGTAACAGCAGCAACGGCAGCAGCCAGCAGCAGCAGCATAAACATCCAAAGCTTGAAGTGTGTGAGGATGAGGCGCAAAATACAGACACCAACCTTGGCAAAAATAAAAGGCGCTGCACCGAAGCAGACCATCTTCAGCAGCAGAAACTACAGCAGCATCAGGAGGAGGAGGAGCAGCAGCAGCAGCAAATGTCGCAGAGCTCCAATGAGCCCTATGAAGACTTGAACTGCCGAAGAGTCCGCGCTCACGGCCCTCTTGCGCACCGTCACAAACAGACGCAGCAGCAGCAGCAGCAACAGCAGCAAATATCAGAGGAATGCGCCGCTTGCGGCTGTAAATGTCCCTCTAACCGTGGTGCTGCTTTTGCTGCTGCTTCTGCTTCTTCTGCTGCCTTTACCCCGATTTATTCTTCTTTCTGTCCCCGACCTCTCCTCTCTGTTAATGCAGGTGACCCTCAGCTGTATGTCGGTGGTGGCTCAATTAATTTGGCCTTTCTTAATGCAATAAGGGCCTCCTCAGCTGCCCCTACTGGTGCCCCCTGTGGGGGCCCCAGAGAAGGTGGCGCAGAGGATGCTAATGGGGGGGGCCCTTTGGGGGGGCCCCCAGGGTCTCCTCACTGGCGGCCTCACGTAGATCTTAGTAGCAATTGGGGTAGTGCAATGGGGGCCCTGCATTCAGATGTCTTAAAGGCAGCAAAAGAATCATCTACAGGCACAGCCATCATAAGGTGTGGGGGGCCCCCTGGGGGCCCCCAGAAGGGCCCACTAGGAGGCCCCATGGGGCCCCCCTCCCTATGGGGGACTCCCTTTAGCTGTTTATTTGGCATGGTACCTGAAGAAGAAGAGAGACAACAAATAGGGTTAAAGGGGACAGATGCATTTGTTTGTATAGATATAATTAGGAAGGAAATAAGACCATTAAATATAAATAATATTGGCATGGCTTATGTTGTGGGGCCCAAGGGGTGGACATACACCGCAGACAAGTTCTATGAAACACGTAAGACAGGCAGAAGCAGCAGCAGGTGCAGCAGCGGTAGAAACAAAATAGATGCAGCAACAACAAACATAATAGGAACACGAGTAACAGAATTTCCAGAGACAGCGGCAGCAGGAGCAGCAGAACTAGCAGCAGCAGCAGCAGCAGCAGCAGCAATATTTGTTTATTGCTGTTTGTGTGTTTTATTTTTTCAGTTTTCGTTCTTTCTCGAAATCTTCTTCGTTTGGTATTACTCTTTAACGAGAAGCAGACCCAAGGGGGCCCCTCGGGGGGTCCGTCTAAGGGCCCCTGTGGGGGCCCCCTTGTGCAACAGTTGCGCATGCCTTTGGTGTCTGGAGGTGCCTTTAAGGGAGACAAAGACGCTAATCTAATTGCTGCTGCTCTGATAAAAGGGTTCTTAGCTGCGGCAGCAGAATGGAAGCAGCGCAACAAGCCAACAGAGGGGGGGCCCCAGAAGCAAGGGGGCCAGCAGAAGCATGGGGGCCCTCCGGATGCAACGCAGAAGGAGAGCGGAACTGCACGGAATCGCAATAGCCCTAGTAGCGTTTCATTGAGGGCTGAAGCAGCAGCAGCAGCAGCAGGAGCAGCGGAGGGGGTCCGCAAAGAGGGCCCCCAAGACGGCAGCACGGAGACCACCGCTATTGAGGCAAAGAGCAGTAAATCAGCAGATAAAGAACCCGTCAGTCAGAGAGGGGGGGGCCCAAACCAGAAGAATGGAGTGGGGGCCCCTACAGGCACTGCAGGAGGCAGCAGCAGCAACAACAACAGCTGCAACAGCAGCAAGGATCAGGAAATCGATAGCACCAACGGAAGTTCCATTGGTGCCAGTTGCTGCTGTTGCTGCTGTTGCTGTTGCTGCTGCTGCCCATCAGGAGCTGGCCGCAGCTTCCCTGTTATTGAATTGGCCAAGGTAAAAGGGGATGTATTTTATAAGGCTTTGCTTGATTTGTATCGACAAGAAACACCAGGGGGAGGGCCCCGTTCCGTTCTTACCTGCTGCTCAATGTAATAAGGGGGCCCACCGTTGCTTTCGGGGCCCCCCATAAGGGCCTCCATAGGCATTAAGGGGCCCCCAAGGCCACCATACGACTCTTGGGGGCCGCCTAAAGGCATGCCTGTAAAAGACGGTCCCTCAAGATACAGAGGCGACTGCAAGTGTCAACAGGGCCCCCTCAAATCCTGAAGGAGGGGGGTACCAAAGGAGGGGCACCCAAGAGCTTTTGAATATCTTTTGCCTTACTACCCTGTGGCTAGCTGCTAGCTAGCTGCTAGTTAGCTGCAGTGGGGTGGCAGCAACTATACTGACTCTGTCAGCCACTTATAAGCTCCTTTAATGTCACTACTGCAGCATATATTATACACTGCAACAGCATTCTGCTGTTGCAGTGTGCGCAGTTCGTTCATCCCTTGATTGCTTTTTTAGGGGCTTAAAGGCTACAGTGCATGCATTTACTATTGAGGTGTAGGAAGAGGACTCCAGCCCCACTAATGCTTATTTTCCCTCCTTTTATGGCTAAAGAAGGGAAGATAAAAATTCCTCAGTGGTATTCTCATAGGCCTCACTGGGATACAGCAGATCTCTGGATAAACCACAAAGGGTTTAGGGCTTCGGGTCTAGGGTTATTGGCTTCCGACCAAGGGTTTGGAGCCCCTACCGGGTGTAGGGTTTAGGGTTCACGGTATTCTTCTGCCTATATAAACTAGAGTTTGCACGATACGCTTGCAGGCTTCTTGATCCGCCCTCCTCGGGCTTTTAGGGTTTTGGTTTTATGGTTTAGGGCTTAGTTGCTTGTGCCGAGGGTTTGTTGTCTAGGGTTTAGGGTTTAGTGTTTAGGGCTTCATCATTTAGGGGTCTGCGACACCCTGTGCGCTTTAGGTTTCACGGCTAACCGTGTACGGTTAATTGCTCATTGCTGAGGGTTTAAGCACCCAGGTTTGCTCTTTACTATTTAGGGTCTAGGGTTTAGGGTTTATGGTGTACTTATTAGGGTTTCGGCTTTACGGTTTCTTGGCACAGCCGCCACCGACCCTTTCCCGTCACCACCCCCGGAGCCCTTATGGGCTTTTGCATGCATTTGTTTTCTGTCTTTGTTTAAATTTAAATTAATTTGAATATCTTTTACTTTTTATTTTTGTTGGATCTATCCTCCTTTGCATTTCCGTCTCTTCCGTCTACAAAGGCGGGGGTTTATGGTTTAGGGTTTAGGAATTAGGGTTCAGGGGTTGCTGCCCCCCCCCCGCCTCCCACCCATCTGCATGCGCAGCAATTGCAAAACGCAAATTGAAGTTCATATTTCTATAAATCTCTCAGAAAAATCCACCTTAAACCCTAAAACTTAATCTGTAAACCCCAAGGAAGCAGGCCCTCCCTCTCCCCGCTGCGACGAGCTAGGGAAGAGGGTTCAGGGTTTAGGGTTTATGGTCTAGGGTTTGGGGTTTGGCACGATGCTCCCCAAACCCAAACGCAGAGACAAACACAGGGAGGGCCCCCCACCCGATTCAGCAGCGGTTTCTGCTTCTTCTCTTCCTGAGAGAGATACAGTACCATTGGGGGCCCCCAGGGGGCCCCCCTCTGGGGCCCCTCTAGAGGAAGATGGCCCACGCAGCAGCAGAAGACGCAGCAGAAGGCTTCGAGATCGCAGTCCCCCGGACTACTCTGCGGATGAGATCTTGGCTCTTGTTGCTCCTGAGCAGCAGCAGCAGCAGCAGCGGCAGAAGAAGAGGGGAGCATCAAGAGGGCAGGCCTCCTTAAAGCCGTCAAGCCGGCGCTTCCGTAGGGAAGAAGTAAGGGAATCGGGGGCCCCTCACAGCCGTTCTTGGGGCCCCCTAGCCCTTAGCAGCAGCGGGAAGATTGAAGGAGGGGGGACCCCCATTCAGGTGCCCCCGCCTCCTCCATCTAGCGGCTCTGCAGCCTCTTCGTCCTCCTCACTTAGAGCCTTGGCTGTACCCGGATCCTCAGCAGCAGCAGCAGCAGATGAGGCTTGTGTCCTTGTGCCTCTTAATCAGGCACGAGCTCTCTTGGCATGCGCCTCCCCTGCAGCAGTACAACTTGCTGCTGCTGCAGCAGCAGCAGCAGCAGCAAACTCGTACACGCACGAACCCACGCATGACGCCTATTCTACAGACAGCCGGGGGGGGCCCTGGGGGGCCCCCAGGTTGGGCTCTGCTGCAGCAGGGGAGGGGCCTCCTGTGCATACAGCACAACAAAGTCTGGGTATGGGGCCCCCCTATCGATCTACGCATCCTTACAGGTTTGTATTTTTTTCTTTCTCCTGTTTTCTTTTTTCTTTCTTTTTTCTGTCCCTTTTATATCTTTATCTCCTTTTATATTATTATTATTATTATTATTATTATTATTAATTATTATTATTGTCTCCTTCTCTTTATGTGTCTCTTATCTCCTTGTCTTTCCTTTTTTTTTTTATTATCTCTTGCTGCCTTTTTTTATCCTTTTCTTTATTCCTTTCTTTATTTCTTTATTTATTTCTCCACTTCTCTATTTATTTATTTATTTATTTATCTATTTGTTTATTTGTTTATTTATTTATTTATTTATTTGTTCCTTTGTTTATGTGTCTCTTTTCTTGTTTTTATTAGGCATGCATCAATGTCTCTTTCTTCCTTCCCTAAGAGCCGTCTCCCTGCCTTGGCCCCTGGGGGCCCCTTGGGGTCCCCCCGAATAGGGGGCCCCTCTCCTGGTGTCCCCTCTTTGGGCCTCTCTGGGGGCCCCCCTTCAAACTCTGGGCGATGGGCTCTAAGCCGCAGTCCTCTCCGTATGCAACCTCGTGTAGAGGAGGCCCTTTTGGGGGCCCCCCAGGGGGGCCCCCCAGGGGACCCCCCTGTGCTGGGCTTAGGGAGGAGACGCAGCAGCAGCGATACTCCTCTGCTGCGGCATTCACCATTTAGAGGGCAGCAAACAAGGAGACTGTCTCTGAGAGACACTCAAGCTCAACATTACCCACAGGGGGCCCCTGGGGGGGCCCCCGTTGGGCCCCCAAGAGTAGAATCCCTTGTAGTAGACCCCCGTACACCCGAGAGGATCCATACCAACGCAGCTAGAGCGCTTAACTGCAGCTGCTGCATGCACGACCAGCAGCAGCAGCAGCAGCTGAGTACGGTGCATAGAATAGAGGCCCGGGGCGCTGCTGTAAGGAGGCCCTTAGGGGCCCCTGCAGCAACTGCTGCTCCTTGGGGGGCCCCCTCTTCTTCGTTGCAGAGGGCCCCCACTCCCTTTTCGGGGGCCCCAGTTGTGAGCGTCGACTCCTTAACTAGCGGCTTCGAAGCAGCAGCAACAGCATCAGCAGCAGCAACAGCAGCAGCAGATGGGGGGCTGCTTCCTAGCAGGGAAAGGGGCCCCCAGGAGGGGCCCTTTACTACACATTATCGTGAAACAGACAGGCACCTGCTTAGGACACCCGCGCATCTGTCGGGGCCCCTAAGGGCCCCCCCTGATACCCCATCAGCAGGAACAGTACTGCATCTAGAGGGGCCCCCACAGGCTGCAGGGCCTCCCCCTGCTGATGCTTCTATACAGAGGAGTGTTGTGCGGGGGGCCCCTCCTGCTGTTGCTACAGCAGCTCCTGGGGTATTAAGAAGCTCCCCCTTAGGTGGACCCCCTGAGGGCCCCCACGGGGGACCCTTTGGGGGCCCCTCTCTGTTTTCTAGGGGCCCCCTTCCTGCCTTCGATGCTCTTGCTGCTCTTTTGGCTCCTCCCCTCAATAAGGAGACAGATTTGCTTAAAGGAGACACAGCAGCAGCAGAAGACGGGGGGGGGCCCCCTCCTTTGAAGGGGCCCCTCACGGTGTCTAGGGTATATATGGAGGCTGCGTTCCCCTCGGGGGCCCCACACAGCACCGCACCTGGGGGCCCCCATGGTAAGCAGAACCCGCAGCAGCTTCTTGCTGCTGTCTCTGCTGCAGCAGCACAAACAACACTAAGAGGCCTTCAACAAGAAAAGGGTACTTGCGTGCTGCGGCTGCCATGGAGGGGCCTCGGGGGGGCCCCTGATGAAGGGGATAGAGGGGCCCCCAATGCAACAGAGGCGGGAGCGCAGTCGCCTGAAGCAGCTACAGCAGCAGCAGCAGCTGCTGCTGCTGCTGCTGCTGTTGCTGCTGCTGCTGCAGAGGATAATAGCCTACCAAGGCCTCCTGTGTCTTCTTCATTAGAGAATCTTAAGAGAAGTTCGTTTGTCTCCTTTTTATTTTTGTCCCTTTTCTTCTTTTTTTCTGTCTCTTTTTTATTCCTTTTTCTCCTTTTTTTTGTCTCTTTTTTATTCCTTTTTCTTCTTTTTTTTTTGTCTCCTTTTTATTCCCTTTTCTTCTTTTCTTCTGTCTCCTTTTTATACCCTTTTCTTCTTTTCTCTGTCTTTTTTTTTTATTTGTTTTTTCTTCTCTCCTGTCTCTCTCTTGTTTGCTGTCTCCTTTTGTTTGTTTTCTCTCCTTGTTTGTTGTTAATTTATTGTCTCCTTTTGTTTATTATTGTCTCTTTTTATTTATTTTTTTTTTATTATTAATTTGTTTATATTTGTCTCCTTTTGTATTTATATTTATATTTATAAAATATAAATATAAATATAAATATA
>NW_013564818.1:0-5269 GCF_000499605.1 Eimeria maxima | reverse complement strand
ATATATATATATATATATATGTATATATATTGTATCCATATAAATATTTATATGCATATATATACGTATACATATATAAATATACGTATATATACATATACATACATATAAATATAATTAATTAATTATATATATAATATAATTAAGGTGTATATACACCTGAATATATATAATTAGTAACAACTAAAAGACATTAAATAAACAAATTTATTTTTATAAGACATAATATATGTCTTGCTGCTTTCGTTGTTGTTGCTGCTGCTGCTGCTGCCGTTGCTGCTGCTGCTGTTGCTGTTGTACTCTCTGTTGTTGCTGGTGCTGTTGTTGCTGCTGCTGCTGCTGCTGGAGCAGTAGCTGCTGCTCTTGCTGCAGCTGTTGCTGCTGTTGTTGCTACTTTTGTTGCTGCATTTGTTGCTGCTGTTTTGCCCCTGCTGCTGCTGCTGCAGAACGTTTCTGCTGCTGCTGCTGCTGCTGCTGCTGCAGGGGCATGTCTTGTGTAATAAATAATAAATAATAAATAAATAATAATAAATATAAATAAATAATAAATAATTATATTTATATAATAAATAATAAAGACAAGACAGAAGCAGACACCAAGACAGCAGCAGACACAGCAGCTGTCTTTGCATCATTAGGGTTTGTCCCTCTTCCTGCACACACAACAAATAATAAATAAATATACACCTAAACCCTAAACCCTAAACCCTAAACCCTAAACACTAAACCCTAAACCCTAAACCCTTACCTTCTGTTCGTAGAGCCTCTGCAGATGCAGCACAACAGACACAAAGAAAGAAAGAATGAAGTCTTTGTCTTGTACTCAAACCCTAAACCCCAAACCCTAAACCCTAAACCCTAAACCCTAAACCCTAGAGGTCTTACCAGTCATTCTTATGTCTTGCTCAACATGACGACCTAAGGAGAAAAAAATAAATAAATAAATAAATAAATAAATAAAAATAAATAAATAAATATAATTATATTAAATATATTATATAATAATAAATAATTTTACAAATTAGGGTTTAGGGTTTAGGGTTTAGGGTTTAGGGTTTACCTTGTACAGCATGGGGCTGTGTCTCCTTAATAATAGGGAAAGAAGATTGTATATCCTTATTTATTTCTTCCTCTGTTAATAGTGGCATATCTTCTGCTGCTGCTCCTGCTGCTTCTGCTGCTGCTTCTAGATTATCTTCTCCTGCTGCTGCTGCTGCTGCTTCTTCTTCTGCTGCAGTTGGGTCTCCTCCTCGTGCTGCTGCTGCTGCTGCTGCTGTGTCTCCTTCTTGTAGTACATCATCTTGTGTTGTCCCTCCGTACTTAAGATAAGGATCTGCAGGTCCTCTGTATTCATCTTCTGCTGCTGCTGCTGCTGCTGCATCTGCTGCATCTGCTGCATCCGCTGCTGCTGCATCTGCTGCATCTGCTGCTGTTGCTGCTCTCTCTCCTGTCTCTAAACTTGCTGCTGCTGTCTCCTCATCTAACCCAATTGGCTCTTCTCCTGCTGCAGACACAGACACATATATGCATGCATGCAAATTATGCTGCTGCTGCTGCTGCTGCTGCTGCTGCTGCTGCTGCTGCTGCTGCTGGTCTTGCTCTTTTTGCTGTTACTGCTGTTAGTGTTGCTGCTGCTACAGCACTGCTGCTATTGCTGCTGCTACTACATCTACTGCTGCTGCTACTACTACTGCTGCTGTTGCGCTTGCTGCTGCTGCTGCACTTGCTGCTGCTGCTGCACTTGCTGCTGCTGCTGCTGCTGCTGTATTTACCTGCTGCTTCTTGTAATAATGTATTGTCTGTGTCTGTCTGATCAGCAGGTCCTAAGAAAGCAGCAGCAGAGGAGACACTTAATAAGTGTCTCCTTTTTTCTTCTTTTTTTTCTTCTTTTTCTTCTTCTTCTCCTTCTTCTTCTTTATTTATATAATTATGTTTTTTTATTTCTCTTTTTGCTGCTGCTGCTGCAGTTAGCTGCAAAAAGGAGACAGGTGTCTCCTCTTTTTCCTCCTCCTCCTCCTCCTCTCCTTCTTTTTCTCCTCCTCCTTCTTCTTCTTCTTCCTCCTCTCCTTCTTCTTCTTCTTCTTCTTCTCCTTCTTCTTCTTCTTCTTGTGTCTCCTTTTCCTCAATAAAAGAATTATTTATTTCTTCTTCTTCTTCTTCTTCCTCCTCTTCTCCTGGTAAAAGTGTCTCCTTTTGGCTGTACCCCATGCTGCTGCTGCTGCTGCTGCTGCTGCTGTTGATGTTTGCTGCACCTTCTATGTATGAATATGGATCAATTGCTGCTGCTGCTGCTGTTGCTGCTGCTGCTTCTGTCTCTTCTTCTTCCTCTTCTGCTGTCTCCTTTTCTTCCTCTTCTTCTTCCTCTTCTTCTGCTGTCTCTGCTGCTGCTGCATCTACTGCTGCTGCATCGCCTTCTGCTGCTGCTGCTGCTGCTGTTGTCTCCAAAGCAGATACACCTTGAGGTGTATAGGCAGCTCCTGTAAGTGTCTCCCTTTCTTCTTCTTCTTCTTCTCCTTCTTCTTCTCCTTCTTCTTCTTCCTCTTCTTCTTCTCCTGCTGCTGCTGCTGTCTCCTCATCCTCATCTGCTGCTGCTCCTCCTGTTGCTGCTGCTGCTCCTCCTGTCTCCTCTTCTTCTGCTGCTGTCTCCTCTAAGAAACTTCCTTCTCCTTTTTCTTCGTCTTCTTCTTCTTCTCCTTCTTCTTCCTCCTCTTCCTCATCATCATAGTTGCTGCTGCTGCTGCTGCTGCTGCTGCTGAGTGTCTCCTCATCTTCATACTCAGCAGGTGTCTCCTCTTCTGTCTCTAAGAGGGAAGCACCATCATTTATTTGCTGCTGCTGCTGCTGCTGCTGCAGTGAATCATAAGAGTCTGCTGCTGCTGCTGCTTCTGCTGCTGCTGCTGTTGCTGTTGCTGCTGCTGCTGATGGTGTATCTGTGTCTGTATCTAGCCATCCTTGTAGCTCATTAAGGGCATCATATTCAGGTGTATAGTCAGCTCCTTGTTTATATAAAAAAGTGTCTCCTTTTGTCTCCTTTATTCCTTGTAGTGTCTCCTCTATAGATAAAGAAGATAAAAGAAAGAAATAAAAAAGAAAAAAAACATAAAAAAAAGAAAAAGGTCTTATTCCTCTTATTCGCGCCATTTTATATACACCACCGGTCCTCTATAAACCCTAAACCCTAAACCCTAAACCCTAAACCCTAAACCCTTATTTTTTTAGGGTTTATAGGGTATAAAAACAAAGAAAAAAACAACAACAAAATATAAATATATATATATATCTAACAACAAAGAGAGAAGAAAAGAGACAAAAAAGATAAGAAAAGGAGACAACCGCAGCAGCAGCAGCAGCAGCAACAATTGAGGCCGCAGCAGCAACAGCAGCAAATGTAGATATATATATATGTTACAATTATTCAGGTGTATATACACCTAAATATAAGTTTATATATTTATATTTATTAATACTAAATAAAAGAGAAGAAGGAAAGGCAACAAAGGAGACAGCGGCAGCAACAGCCGCAGCAACAGCAGCAACAGCAACAGCTGTCTCTTCGGCAGCCGCAACAGCAGCAGCAACAGCAGCAGCAGCAGCAACCGGTGGTCAAGTGTCTCTTCTTGTAGCTATTTGTGTCTCCTCTTGCTGCTGTCTCCTTTTTATTTTATTTTATAAATCTTCTTTCTTTTCTTTTTTATTAATTGTCTCCTTTTTATATAATTAAAAAAATATAAATACTCTTGCTGCTGCTGCTGCTGCTGCCGTGCTGCTGCAGCTGCTGCCGCCGTGCTGCTGCTGCTGCTGCTGCTGCTGCTGCTGCTGAGGCCTTCGCTTGTTTTGTGTCTCTTTCTCCCTCTTTCTGTCTCCTTCTATTTATCTTCTTCTTTTTATTTCTTATTCTTTACTATTTGCAAAGAAAAACCTAAACCCTAAACCCTAAACCCTAAACCCTAAACCCTAAACCCTGCACGACGAGACAGCTGCTCCTCATCGAAGCAGCCTTCTTCTCTTACTTTGCCCTTTTGTCTCCTTTTATTGTTTTTTTTTTTTATTATTAATTAACTAATAATTATTTATTTATTTATTTATTATTCTTCTTTTATTTATTATTTATTTATTTATTTATTTATTTATTTTATTTATTTATTAAGGGTTTATTCATTAGTAATTACTAATTATATATCCCTCCCTTATTAAAGGCAATATAAGTTATTATCTAAGTGTCTCCTTTTTTGTCTCCTTTTTGTCTCCTTTTTGTCTCCTTTTTGTCTCCCTTTTGTTTCCCTTTTGTCTCCTTTTTGTCTCCTCTGCAGAGGAGACAGTAAATATCCCCCTATAGATCCGCAACAATTAGCTAGCTAGCTAGCTAGCCAGCTAGCTGTCTACTTAGTTAGCTGTCTTCCTAGCTAGCCATCTATTTAGGTAGATATCCTGCCAGCTAGCTACACGGCTAGCTAGCTAGCTAGCTAGCTAGCTAGCTAGCCATACAGCTAGCGGGCCATAGAGGTACACGGAGCGCTTGGCCAGCTAGCTAGCTTGCCAGCTAGCCACACACAGAGATAGACAGTACAACAGCTAGCTAGCTAGCTAGCTAGCTAGCTAGCTAGCTAGTCAGCCTTACCAACAGGCAACTAGTCAGCTAGCTAGCTAGCTAGCTAGCTAGCTACCTAGCCCCCTTGTATCTTTATATGTCCCTAAATCCCAGTAAGGGGTAAATAAGAAAAAAAGAAGAAAAAAGAAGAAAAAAAAAATAAATAAATAAATAAATAAATATAAATAACTAAAAGTGTCTCCTTTTATAATAAAGAGAAAAGGAGACAAAAAGAGATACCCCAATATACTATGCCTACGCCTATATTTATATTATTTATATATTTATATTTATTTATATTTACTTATATTTATTTATATTTATTTATATTTATTTATATTTATTTATATTTATTTATCTTTATTTATATAATAATAGATAAATAAATAAATAAATAAATATTTATACTTATACGTAAGTTTATTTATTTGCGTAAATATATTTATGTATATATTTACGTAAATATATATTTACGTAAATATATACGTTTATGTATATATTTACGTATATTTTTTTTTATTATAGAGGGAAATAAATAAATAAATAAATAAATAAAAAGAAGAAAATAAATAGATAAAAAGAAGTTTCTCCTTTTTTTCTTCTTTTTATTGTCTCCCTCCTTATTATACACAAATATACGCTGAGGGATATATATATATATATATCCCTCAGCGTATATTT